>NW_017617410.1:627500-630000 GCF_001879475.1 Ipomoea nil
GTTTTGCATATTTTAAATGATTGAGCGCCTGTTTTTAGGTTAGGGAGGGTAGTTTTGGGTTTTGACTATTGTTTTAATTGCATTAAATTATTGGGATTCAATCAGCATTACGAAGTTTGTTTTACACGATCTCTCCCTCTCTCTCTTCGTCGTACGGTTGTCGAAGACCTGCATCCCACGCCGTTAGATTTGGTTTCTTCATCAACGGTGGACGATGGTCGTCGATGGGGGCCGAAGTGGAGCCAAACGACAAGGACCACGAAATTAGAGTGTAGATCGAGGTATTTTTTTTGTACCCTTTTGTCGTTTTCGGTTGTCTTTGTTGTTTGTATCTTCTTCTTTTTTTCGTTCAGGGTCGTCTTTTGGGGGGTTATTTTTGTGTGTTTGTGTGTCTGGGGAGGGAGGGGTGGCGGGGGACGGTGGTGCATTTACTCAACGGCGGGATTGGGGGGAATTTAGTTGATTTAGGATTTTTTTTATTCATCATTCTTTGCACTATAGGCTTCTCTTATTAACTTCAAGAAATTGATGAGATTAGAGATGAAAAAGAAAGTGAAGAGGATAACTTACTTTGGATGAATAATGGAGTAAGGACGAACATTAGTTGGGGGGTTTCATTTCATACTTCTGTGATTTGTATGGTACTTGTATTCTTTATTTTCATTGTTTTATAAAAAATTATTCTGACTAATAATTGAGTTTAAGGCCTAGGTAAGGTGGGTTAGATTAAGGTCTTGCTATGGTCCGGCGGGTCAGGATCGTGTTGGGAGCCCGGGCATTGAGAAGGAAGGACGCTTTCAGAGGCGAAAGGCCATGGGGAGAAATTGTTGGAATTCTATGAAAGAGTCTTGGGAGCCAGGATGCATGCCAGTTTCATACGACCAGGTGGAGTGGCACAAGATATTCGCAAGCAAGGGAACCGACTCCTTCCGTCCCTTCGTCTCGCCACAACACAAGCTCGAAGACAAGGAGAACCGGGCTTTTCCAAAGAATTACTGCAGCTTTCCTAGAAGAAGCTAATCAATCAGAATTTAGACAGGGAGGAGTTTACTTTTGAAGTCTAATCTCTCTGAAAGAGCTTTTGCAGCTATTAGAACCGGACCGCCCGGATCCCACGAGTGATCGAAAGTTGGATCTACATTAGTCGGAAGGCGGTGGGGGAAGGAGGGAGACACCGGGGAAACCACTAAAAAAAGATTGAACATGTTAGAGGATCCGAACGAATTCAAGCACAAATCCTTGGCGCGAAATATAATCCTAAAGTACTCCAAAGAGATGCGAGTCTATTTTGTCCACTTTCTGCATCCCCCTCTATAAAAATGATCAAAAAGGAAGGCGAGGACCTGTGTCCCCACGTCCGCTTTTATTAATTAGTTGCTATTTGGAATGATATGAAATGGTTAATCCTTTAGGACTAGATAAATATGAGGAGTTAGCATTTTATATTGGATTAATACGATCTGTTATGAAAATAATGAATTATTTTTTATCAATTTGTTGTGTGCATTTGAAATTTCTTTTTGAATTCGTGCGTGGTTGCTCTTTCCTTGCGTGTTGGCTGGTTGCTATAAGTAAGAAAACCAAGGTATCGCATTCAGAGGCTGGTGGCTCGGGGGTTTCTGATGTTGACGATGATTTTGTGGCGCCACCTTTGGCGTTCCTTACGAGGCTGCAACAAGACCCTGTGTGGAATGCACTTGATTATGAACTCACTGCAGAGGTGATCAAATGGGAGTGTGGCCTTACCAAAGGTGATAGTACTAAGCTGAACCAGCTCAGGTTGCATTACATGAAGGAAATTGCAAACTCCGAGTTCAATTTACACAAAAGTAGGAACTTGTCTCGGGTATTTTAGTTTATTTTTACTCCACTAGATGCTATTTAGAGTACCTATTCTAGTTTATGACTTCGTTATGATTACTTAATTTTTTTAAGAGAACTATACTGATGTTGGGTTTGGTTGGTTGTTGGCATAGGTTGTTTAATTTTTGACATTTGCACTACCCTTCTACCTACTGTTTATCATTTGGTGTTAGAGTGACTTGTTTTTTGACCTATGTTATTACCTTGTTAATTTGGCGATGTATGTGGTGTACAATTTTGTGCCCAATGTAGCTTTGTAGGGCCACAATAATCTTGTAACCTTGTTCGTGCATACACATGAACATTAGAACGCACATAGTACTAAACTAGTATTTCCAGTACTGTCTATGTTACTCCTATCTTCTGACTACTTGTGCACACACACCTAAATGCCTGTATGCATACACAACAATAGTATAACCAAGACACTTATGTTATTGCACACAGTACTAAATGGATATTTGCGTTTCTGCTTGTGTAATTTGGATCTACGAACTGCTTATGCACACACCAATAAGCCGTCGTGCATACCCAGTGTCTCTTGTTCGTTAATCAAGGTTTGAATACTATTAGTATAATAACTTAACTGTAAACCTCTTAAAAAAAAGTAAAAAAAAAATAAAAAATTAAATGTAAA
>NW_017617410.1:1242500-1345709 GCF_001879475.1 Ipomoea nil
GAAGCCCTGACGAATGTGATTCATTGAATTTATCTAATCTAATGGCCTACAATTGACCGCACCGCCGCACCTAACAGCACAGCCGCACTTAAACCTTCCTCTCTCTCTCTCTCTCTCTCTCTCTCTCTATATATATATATATATATATATATATATATATATATATATATATATATATATATATATATATATATATATATATATATATATATATATATATATAGAGAGAGAGAGAGAGAGAGGATCATATGAGAACACTTGCTTATGTGAGAACGTGAGAACAAATTGTGTGCATTCATCTAATATTTTTTAAAGGTCTAGATTAGATTAAGTGTGTGCGAACGCGAATTAAATGTATGCAAACACGATTAAGTACGTTTGCACACATTTAATTCACGTTCACACAGACTTAATCTAATCTAGACAATTAAAAAATATTAGATGGATGCACATGATTTGTTCTAAGCAAAAAATATTATATATATATATATATATATATATATATATATATATATATATATATATATATATATATATATATATATATGAAAGTTCAAATCCGGCGGGGTCTTCCCGTGCGGCGGTGCGACGGAATTTCAGAATACACCAACAGTGTTAACAACATGTACCAACATTGTAAGAGAAACACACCACAATAAAATGTAAAAAAACACCAAAAAATACACAACAGACTTCAAAAAAATACACCACATAACTCTTCACACCCCAATGGTGTATTTATGAACATTGTATGGTGTTTTTACTCACACCTAATGGTGTGTTTTTGGTGATACGTACATAATTTTTGTGGTGCATTTTCCTAACGTCGATGATGTATATTTGTTGAACTATTGGTGACACCGCACTTAAGGACACCGCCGCACCTGAACTCGCCTCTCTCTCTCTCTCTCTCTATATATATATATATATATATATATATATATATATATATATATATATATATATATATATATATTTGAATGCTACTAGCTCTATTACATTGTAGTATCTATTCATATACTTTCTCAACCTACTGAAACACAAAGAGCTAATAACGCCTCCACTGAGGCTCAAACTCATAACCTTCCAAATGGAAGTCCAACCCGGGTACCATTGGACCACATAGTCCTGGTATATGTATATATATATATATATATATATATATATATATATATATATATATAGTTAATCAACGATTTGGCCTCTCAATTATTAGCAAACTGTAAATGTACTCCCTCAATTGCTTATTCATCGATTTGGTCCCCGAAAATAATTATTTTTAATCGATTTAGTCTCTCCGGCCATCGATTTGGTCCCCGAAAACAATCATTTTTAGTCGGTTTAGTTCCTCCGGCCGTGTACGGAAGACGACCTGAGAGACTAAATCGACTAAAAATAATTTTTTTCGGGAACCAAATCGATGAATAAGCAATTAAAGGACTACGTTAACAGTTCGCTAATAATTGAGGAATAAATCGTTGATTAACTCTATAGTATAATAATTCAAAGGCAGACAATTGCGGGACTTTGAAGGTCTCTGTCTAAAATCCGAGATCTCAATTAGAGACCGTCTTCTAAAATCATCTCTAGATCAAGACCCTGATTTCTTACTAGAGACTAGTGATTCATAAATGGATCGGAGACCTTCGAAAGCACCTAGCTGGCTGCCATCCATTTTTTAAAAAAATTTCTAAATATCTTTTTTATTATATATCATACTAGTAATTCACGGAAAAAAATTATGTTATTATAAATATAAATAAAAAATAAAAAAACTAAAATATTTTAAATTATTTAATATAATAATATTTTTGAGCTTCCATTGGTCAAGTATTTATTATTTTTAATAGAATACAAAATTAAAATTAAAATTAAAATTAAAATTATAATTATAATTTTGTATGATTAATATAATCTCTAATTATGTGCATATTCAAATAAATTTATAGAGAAAATTTATATAATTACATTGATTTATTCTTAATTGTATTTCATCTATATTATAATTTTCACAATACGAATAATAACTAAGATAATTACATTTGAAAAATAAATTTCAAATTTTGTATGTGTGAATTTAAACTCTAATTGAACACATTTTTTATATGATTATATAATATATAGCTATTTTATTTTTCAAAAGTATATTTTTTTATATGGTTATATAATATATAACTATTTTATTTTTTAAATGTTATGTTTTTCTTTTTTTTTTTTTTTATAATAAAAGATGTTGTGACATTAATTGTAACATTAATTATTTCCCAAACCATATAGCTTTATTATATAAAGGATATGCTGCATCAACATTTACTAGCATAGTAGCATGTCTAGGTAACAACCAGTCATGAGTCATTTGAGGTGGATTGTACAATTCTAAAATGTTTAATGGTCGAATTGTAATTTTTTACTTCATTAACCTAATTGAATATTTGTATCCAATTTTCTTTATTTTTTAGCCCTGTAAACTTATGTACGAGTATAGACTTTTTTGGTATGTACGTAGACGACAACTTGACACGTAATCCCCTTCCGGAGCCTTCCGTTCTGCATTTCAAGAAACTATCATGCATGCCAGCGCCACGCGTCCAATTAAATAAACAAAAAAAGTGATTTCACTTGTCCAGTTATCGCATTTTATATATAAAAAATTCCATTCAATATTATTATTGATTAAAATCTAAAAACTAATAATAGTGAAAATGTTTTACCTTTCAATTCATTTATGTCTATTTTTTCATTATGTTTACATATACTATTTCTATTGTATTTTATGTGTTTGGTTCAATTAACACGGACTTAATGTATTTTTAATCTAATTTTTTTTAATATTAAATTTAATACTAGTATACAAAATTTATATATTTAGAAACTACACTAAAAGTACTATTAAACACAAAAAAATTAAATTTAAAAAAAAAAATAAACAAATAAAAAAGAGTTGTTGATTTGACCAATAAATAGTAAATATGACAAATAAAATAGACAAAACAAGTATATATATATATATATATATATATATATATATATATATATATTATGCTAAGAATTGTACTATATAATATTTTAAACAAACATAATCATATTATTATAATTTTTGTTATTTTTCACTGTTATTAGTATGCGTAATTCATCATATATTTTCTTATCTTTATCAATAATAATAATATAGAGTTTTTTTGCACTTTTAGTCCCACGACTATAGTGGCACTGACAGAATCGATCCACGACTTTTGAACCTTGCAATTTTAGTCCACGACTATTGATTTTTTTGCAAAAATGGTTCTTCCGGTCACTTTTCCATCAAAATTTCACCGGAAAAAAAAAATTCTCCATTTTTAGCCGGGTTAAAATTGACATTTTACTTATCTCAAAAAATTAAAATAAAAAAATTGATATTTGACTACATACAATATTACTTGGCTACATACTATTGCCCTAGGCGGCGGAGTTCATGGAGCAGGTAGGGCTATCAGTAAGCGGTCGAGCGGCGGTAGCGTTCCCCGGGCCAGTTGGGTTATCAGGCAGCAGCATTGGAGTGGTACATGTACTCCGCCGCCTGGGGCAGTAGTATGTAGCCCAGTAATATTGTATGTAGTCAAATATTAATTTTTTTTTTTAATTTTTTGAGATAAATAAAATGTCAATTTTAACCCGACTAAAAATAGAGAATTTTTTTTCCCGGTGAAATTTGGACGGAAAAAGTGGTCAGAAAGACCATTTTTGCAAAAATATCAATAGTCATAGACTAAAATTGCAAAGTTCAAAAGTCGTGGATCGGACTAAAAGTGCAAAAAAACTCTAATAATATATACGCATTATTTACAAGAACATGCTTTACCGGAACAAGGTTGATTTGAACTGACAACGAAAACAGGGGCGACAGATATGGAAGTTGTTTCGGTGAAATTAGTTAATTAAGCAGAAATAAACTGGATAATAGAATATATACAGGAAACTGTAAAGCAACAAATCTGATCTCACATCCAAGACAAGAAAATTCTACAAGTACTGGAATTGATCGAAGAGCCTAATAAAACTTAAATTGGTCTAGTTATGCACGTGGGGGCTAGGTAGGAGCAGAACGAACCAGACGGCCGGGAAATTGGTTGGATGGGCGGCGGGAAGCGGCGGAATGGGAGGACGATGTGAAGGGAAGACGGCGGAGGATGAGGAAACGAACCCGGCGGGGAAAAGGCAGAGGAGCTTCGTTGAATACATGCTGCAGCACCCTCGCTAGCAACACCGTGTACTCCTCCAAAAGCTCCGCCACTGTCGCCACCAATATCATTCTCTTCTTCGCCGGAGTTAGCCGGAATACCGAATCGAACCGTTACTCTTCCCCTGATCTCTCTCTCTTTCTCTCTCGTAGGGTTCGGATTTCGGAACCGCACACAAGCACTGCATATGATATATACCGAACTTATTGCGAACAGCTAGCATGCCTTTTTAATTTTTAAAGTTTTTTTTAAGACTTAGTTTATCGTACTTTTGTGAGACTAATCCTATCTTATGGTATTGTAGAGAAATATCACAAATAGCGCAATTAGCTCACTGGTCCCATGCTTTCAAAAAAAAAAAAAAAAAGCTCACTGGTCCCATATTAATTTATCTTAATTTTTATGTGCATACAATGTATTAAATTCAAATTTTTTATTTTCCTTATGTCTTTTTCTTATACATGTTTCGAAACCCATATTGTTTCCCTCCAATTATGACCTTTAAATCATGTACATGTTTTGAAACCCCATAGGGGCGAACCAACTACATCAAACTCCAAAAGTATTATTATTATCTATTGTATATTTTGTGCTCTTGTTGTTTAGTACGTCCATATTATTCATTCAATACATAATTCCTATTACAGTTCTCCTACGTTCATCTGGTATCAATTTGCTAGGTTCCTGTTCTTCTGCGTTTTTCTTCTAGCGTTTTTTCGATGGCATTCTCCTTGTACTGGAAGTACAATGACCGGTTTCTTGGTTTCTTGTGCACTCGACCATCACTGTGAGACCTCAAAATACTTTTTTCACTAAATTTCTATTTTATCCAATTCCAAAATGGAAACTAAGTATATGAATTTTACTCCTATGATGATTTTGCCAAATAGTGTATAGATAAAATATTTTCCAACTCCTTATTTCAAATGATTTATTACAAAATGTTCATATATGAGATTTTACTCCTACATTGATTTTGCCAAATAGTGTATAAATAAAATATTTTCCAACTCCTTATTTCAAATGATTTATTACAAAATGTTCATATATTTATTTATAGTATCAAATCCTATTTAAGATAACGTAATTAATTATTAAAAACTTGACCCAAAAGTCTATAAGCCTGTGAATCTGATTTTATTATGAACTAGTCTTTTCTATGCGCGATGTCAAAAAATATATGCCCAATATTTATATGTTTAAAAATAACTAACAAATTCCTACTAATTAAAATTATAGGAAATCAAATTTATTTATTATAATAATCTAATAATATATAATGTCATAACGGAAGTTATAATGACAAGGGTATTTTTGTTCAAAAAATTATATAGTACAACTCTAAAATCATAATGTACAAAATGATTAGCATTAAAAATAGTGTTTTTCTCAAAATGGTCCCTCGACTATCGCTCATTCTCAATTTGCATTTCGACTTTCAATTACACCCAATGTGGTCCCTTGACTTTTAAAAATTACCCCAAATTGATCCTTCGTTACCTTTTGCGTCAATTGACCCTTAAGTATAAGGGAATTTCAATCAATTCAACCCAATTTGACCATTTTGTTCTTCTGGTAACCCTTCCAGTTCACCCTAGCCGTGGTTTAAGCTCTTGGGGGGGGGGGGGCGGGGGGGGGGGGGTTCAAACTTCCAGGGCGGGGTATGGGAGGATGGAGTAGGGTGGAGGATGATGCCGCCGACTTCGTTGTGCTGCTTTCTCCCTTGGGCAGTCACCATACACGCCTGGTTCTCCAATGGCTTCCTCACCGAAGACACAAGTGCGAAAAAGAGACGGACGAACAAAGTGATATATACAAGTCAAAATATTTATTGAGATATCTAGAAGAAAGACTTAGTCTTAAAAGTCTTAAAAACAGTTGGAGAGTTACAATTACCTTCATATTTGTAATTGTAAAAAGAGTATAGCTTTGTGCAAAATACTCTAGTGAGTGTAGCTGTGTTCAAAACACTCGTAGTTGCTAAGTGTAGCTGTGCGCAAAACACTTAGTTGGCGTTTGAGTATAGCTTTGTGCGAAGTACTCGCAGTTGAGCGTAGCTGTGTGCAAGACACTCGGAGTTGGGTGTAGTTGTGTGCAAGACATCCGAAGAAGTGCCTGTGTAGCACATATTCACTATTGTAACTGTGTGTGGAAAATAGTGAATTACTCCTAGACCTGAAAGGAGTGAAGTGGACTAGGAAGATTACGCCACTTCCAAACCACTATAAATTCTCTCTCCCATTTACATACCGCACTTACTTAATTCGCTTTACTTATTTAGTATTTGACTAACCCAATTACTATTCTCTGCTTGATCTTAATCATCCGGGTTTAGTGTGTTTTCACGTGTGCATGTAACTCAAACTTTCCATGTACAATATCTAAGTTACTCTAAGTAATTTTGACGTGTTGCATGTGACATTTATCACACGATTGATTTCGCACGAAGTCTTATATACAATCTTGAATAACCTTGTTAAATATTGAGTGAACCATCTCCTTTAAACTTTCAAGATATTCTTGTTATTGTTACACATCATCTGAGCATATCTAACGTAGTGCATGTGATCTAAGGAGACCAACTGGCCGCCTTCCCCTGCAGAAGGTTGCCTTCCATGGAGAAGACGACTAGTCGTCGCCTTCCACCGGGGAGGGCGTCCAATCGGTCGCCTTCTATGGGTAGATGGCGACCGGCAACGGTTCGGTTGTCGTCGGTCGCCGGATATGATGCCTGAACTGAGATGAAGGTCATTTACCAGTTCTTGGACTTTATTGCCTCAATTTAACATGTTAAATGGTGTAATTTCACTTTTTAAAAGTTTAGAGACCTAATTTAATTACCTTTCAGATAAAGATTAGGGGCTTATTTGACTTTTTTTTTCCCTTTTACTAATAATTTATAATTAAAAATTCATTTTGCATCCATTGAGTTCAATCAAGCTCATTTAATGAGATTATATCTTTCTTTAAAAAAAAAAAAAAAAAAAAAAAAAAAAAAAAGCTTTGGAGAACCCAAATGGACCAAGATAGAGTACTTTTATAATTTATTTAGAAAGTCTTGCAAATATTTTTGTTCAAATCCAAATCAGCCAACAAAATCATAAATAACTGAAATAGAAGGGGATAAGAAATCACTTAAATGAATAGCACATGACCATAACTATGAACAAGAATGTTCCACTCCCATATGCAATATTTTCACTTCAAGTGTCATAAAATGGTCCTAAAGATTGACTTCATACATCAATTTTCAGGCTCAACAATAAAGTCATATTTCAAGACATAAAACAACAATTTGAGTTCCAATTATCTAATGCATCTTTTGGTAAAACATAAATATGAAATCTGCACAAAAAACAGTTCCACCCATCCTGAGAATGTCATCCTTGTACTATATATTTATTTTCACTTTAGATCATACAGTATTCAAGTGTTTGATTAAAAATAGGTACAGCATGCGTCCTACACCCAATCGTCAAAAAGTAGCAAAGAACGTAAAGGCTGATGAAACTAAAATCTTACCTAAGCTCTCCACCGCCCAGAAATATTTACCTTCCCTAGATTGTACGATATAAAACTCCATAAAAGAACTAAGAATATCTAGAAAAGAATGATTAATCTTCTCCCAAATTTAGCCACTACCATTTTCCCAATACTCCGCCACTTTTAGCATTAATTGATTGTAGCAAGAACAAATTTTGTAGTATTGGTTGTGGTATGATGACTTATTTATAGTGTTGAAATAGATGTAAATGTTTATGTAAATACTGATTTTGAATTTTAAATTCATCTCTAATCAAGTAATGTTAATTTTCAAGATGGTAAAAGTCATTTGCAATTCAAAACATGTAATTTTTTAAAATTTGCAAGCATACTTTGTTTGATGTGGTAAATGTAAACACGATAAATGCACTTATTACTGCTAATCTTGTTTGTAGCAATAATTTAATGTTCTATAAATGTATCAAAACTATGCCGTTTTCACTGGGCGGGAATTGGAACATTTTCAAATTTTATTTAATTAAAAGGTCTAGCTTTATTATAATAGAGGATGTACATAATTTATTAACTGGAGAAAAAATATATTATGTTAACTATAAATACATAATTTTTAGATTAATATGCACAATGCAAGGTGGACTTGGTGTATTGGTATATATAACAATTGAAATTGCATGTCACGTCTCTAGCCAAGTGAAAAGAAATGGACTGCTCAGCTGCATGGTCAATTGGTGACTAGCCCAAAATGTAATTATCATAGCTCTTCTTCTTTCAAAAGGTTAAATCCCCAATTCCAACGGCCCCCACATCCTGACTCGACAGAATATTTGTAAGTATGTAAATTACGGTGACTCAATGATTCAGTAGATATGGTCAAATATCGGTGCGCACAAAGAATCTGCTTATTTTAAAAATAGCTCAAAATGAATTTCTTGTTTAAATCAATGAAGAATTATAGCTATATTTGATTTGATAGGTAACGGCAACTCGCCAACTCACCAAGGTTACAGGTTCTATATATTCATAAAAGGTGAACTTGAAAGATGATGAAAACACATTTCATGGTTTATCTCTTTTGTTGATAGATGTACTCCTAACAGAGTTTGGAAGGAGGAAACAACTCATAGAAAAGAGCAAATATTAATTTTGGTCTCATGAGTATTAGCAAAATAACATTATGGTACATGTTTAATTTCTACCAATTTTCATTCACGATTATTGGTTTAGTACTAATTTTCATCCACAACTATTGTTTTCGTGTCAAAATTCATCACACCAGTCACCTCTCTGTTTAATATATGCCAAAAGATGAAATTATTAAGGGTATTTCGGTCCTTTTTAAATTAAGATGCCAATTTAAGCATGAATAAAGGGATTTAAGTCATAAGATCTATCCTAATTCACAGTTCTCATCCTCAAATTAAGGTAGGATGAGGAGAAGAACTGTGAATTGAGATCAATCTTAGGACTTAAAACTTATTATTCATGCTCAAATTGGGATCTAAAGTTGAAAAAGAGGAAAAATATCATTAAAATTTTTAAATTTCGACATGTCTTAAACGAACGAGTTATCGGCGTGATGAATTTTGACACTAAAATAATATCGTGGATGAAAATTAATAGTAAAACAATAGTCGTGAATGAAAATTGGTAGAAATTAAACATGTGGACCAAAATTATCATTTTGCTAATACTCATGGGACCAAAATTAGTATTTGCTCCCTAGAAAGGAATCAATTAAGCAACTGATTTAATTAGGTTAGAATCTGAGTGTCCGTAAAAGACAACAACTTTTCATTTCACCCATTCATCTTCCTTCATACTTTATATATAATATTAATGGTCTGTTTGGTTCACTGTAATTTAGTTGTAGTTGAATTGTAATTGTATAAAAATCACAATTACGCATTTGGTTAGAGGGAATTGTAATTCCAGCGAATTGCAATTCCCTCTTGCTGAATTAGAATTCATATCCATCCCCAAAGAATTACAATTCGATGATCAATAGGAAAAAAAAAAAAAAAAAGGAATGTGAAGAACTTTTTGCCCTCACCTATGCACAGCAGCGGGAGGCTAAATTATTTTGCTCTGATCTACGCCTCTACGCCTCTACCCAGTACGCAAGTTGCTTATGCTTTCATGCTGCATGCCTGCACTCAAGTTCGAAACCACAAACAAATCCATCAATATTATAATCAAGTTGGAAACCACAAACAAATCCATCAATATTAATATTATTATTATTATTATTATTATTATTATTATTATTATTATTATTATTATTATTATTATTATTATTATTATTAAGGACATTTCAGTCATTTATCACTTATTACCTTTCAATTCCCTGTAATCTTATTTCTGCATACCAAACACTGTAATTTGAATTCCTACTTTATTTTTACGCTCCTACCTTCTTTTCTCAACGAATTACAATTCATTTCCCCCTTAATTTCTTCCTTCCAACCAAACACCCCATAAGAGGAATCTCCTTTTTGGATTTGCCCTTGCAAGTCCCACACCAATAGTTATTGCGTGGACGGTGGTCCACACAGCTGTGTGGATCACGGTCCAAAAATGATATCGTTTTGTTTAGTTTTATTTTTTTTGCGATCTCAACTACAACATACATTTTTATAATTCATAATGTACATTATTCTAAAATATAGTGTACACTATTTTAAAACATAATGTACATTATATTACCCCAGATGTTTCATTATTCTAACAAGTAATGTACATTATTATAACATGTAATCTACGTTATTCTAACACGTAATATACATTATTCTAACACATAATGTACATTATTCTAACACATAATATTCACGACGATATTTTTGGACCGTGGTCCACACAGCTGTGTGGTGTGGACCACGGTCCACACAATAATTTGCCGTCCCACACACTTCCCAATTATAAAGCAATAAGTGTCCGTTTGGAAACATGTAAAATGACTTCTGGAAATGAGTTATTTTGCAGAAAATATTTTCTTTTATAGTGTTTGGATGCACACGAAAAGTTATCTTTGTGTGTCTGGTTTTTTTTCCTGAAAATGAGCAGGAAAATATGTAGAATTATATATTTCAACATTTTAATTGTTATATACCAAAAAATAAAATATTTTTATTTTTTTCTATTTATCTATAAAAAATAAAAATAAAATAAAAAAAAATATATATAAATAATTTTTTTATAAAAATATAAAAAAACAAATATTTTTTATATTTAAAAACTATAAAACAAAAACCAGAGGAACTCTCTTGACGACTGGCGGAAAATGACTTCTGCCAAAATTTGGCGGAAGTCATTTTCCGCCAAAATACATACTCCGGAGTACATTTTTCCAAGTCAACGGAAATGTTTTTCATTGACTAGATTTTCCTACTGCAACGAAACATAGAAAACTCAGAAGACATTTTTCAGAAGCCATTTTACGGGTTTCTAAACGGACCCTAAATGAAGCACTGGATTTTTTGTATAATAACCAATAGTTATGCTAGGGACCCGTCCACCTTGTCTGCTTATTCAATAACCAATACTTATGCCATGGACCCGGATCCACCTTGCACACAGTCCACCTTGCAAGGTGGACCCGGGTCAAAATACACAATTTATATATTGAATATTCACAATTTACATATTGAATGTTCACAATCTAAATACATTGTGAACATTCAGTATGTAAATTATGAACATTTAGTATATAAAAATTGTAAACATTCAGTATGTAAATTGTGAATATACAGTATATAAATTACGTATTTTTAGACTCGAGTGCACCTTGCAAGGTGAAACCGAGTCCATAGAATAATTTTCCATCAATAACTGATGCTTCTTCTGGGCCTGTCAATAAGGGACCATAATTGTTATGTCGTGGAACCGTGTCCACCTTGCAAGGTGGACACGGTTCCAATACGACGCCGTTTGACAATTTTGGAGTAACTGTGCCATAGTGGCATCGTTTTTCTCAACCAATCAGTTTTTTTGTTTTTCTTTTTTATTTGTCAAAACAACTCAGCAAGACGTTGCGAATATAGAGTTCAAAAATTATGACTATAATTATATACATAGAGTTCTTTAATTGTGAATATAGAGTTCAATAATTGTGATGAGAACTGATTGTATTGTATTTTCTGAACTTAATTACAATGAGATCAGGTGATGTGAATATATACAATAGAGAGTCACAGTGTGACAAGGATAAGAAGTAGAGAGTCACAGTGTGACAAGGATAAGAAGTTCTAAGCAGACTCGGATACATAGAGTCCTAATACTCCCCCCTCAAGCACAGTGTATACTAGTAACTTGTAGCTTGTCCCTTAGGGAAGAAAATCTTGGTCCAGATAGAGCTTTGGTGAAGATATCAGCAAGTTGATCCTTTGTGGAGATGAAGTTGACTTGGATATCGCCCAAAGCTACTCAATCATGAACAAAATGATAATCAATCTCCACATGCTTGGTGCGCGCATGAAAGATTGGGATGGCACTCATATATGTAGCTCTTAGATTATCACACCATAATTTTGGAATGGAAATACCCAGAATCTGTATCTCACGCAGTAATGACATAATCCATAGAACTTCAGCACAAACATCTGCAAGAGCTTTGTATTCAGCCTCAGTGGATGACCTGACAACAGTTCCCTGTTTCTTGCAAACCCAGGATATAAGATTACTCCCCAAGAAAACAGCAAAACCACTTGTGGATTTTCGATCCTCAGGATAACCAGCCTAATCAGAATCAGAGAAGGCATGAACGTCTCTAGATGAGCATCGTCGTATGCGTAAACCATGATCAACTGTTCCCTTAACATACCTGAGTACTCGTTTGAGCTGCTCCCAATGTGACATGGTGGGAGCATGCATATGTTAGCGTAACTGATTAATTGCAAAGGATAGGTCAGGTCGTGTGACAGTGAGATATTGCAGTGCTCTAGCTAGACTCATTTACTGTGTGGGATCATCATATAGATCTGAATTGAAGGGGACAGTTTTCGAGACAGAGATAGGTGTAGAAAAGGGTTTGCATTCAGATATTCCAGCCAGTTTTAAAATATGATTCATATACCGTTGTTGAGATAAAATAATCTCATTGTCACTCTTAACTGTTTCAATACCCAGAAAGAAATTTGCTTCACCAAGATCTCTGATTTTGAATGTAGCAGATAGTTTGGGCAAGAGCTGAGACATAATACCCTGATCACTTCCCATTACAAGAATGTCATCCACGTACACCAATAGATAAACCAAAGCAGAGTCTTTAGAGTAATAGAACAGAGAGACATCTGTCTTGGATGTTTGAAAGCCAACTGATAGTAAGAACGTATGTAGTTGATTAAACTAGGCTCTGGGAGCTTGTTTTAACCCATACAGAGATCTTTTTAACAAACAAACATGATTCGGGAAGTTAGCATCAATATAACCAGGGGGTTGCTTCATATAAATTGTTTCAGCCAGGTTATCATTCAGAAAAGCATTATGAACATCTAGTTGTTTGATAGACCACCCAGATGATAATGCTAGAGATAGAAGGAGTCTTACAATTGTAAGCTTTACCACTAGACTAAATGTGTCGAAGAAGTCCTGGCCTGGAACCTGATTAAAACCTTTCGCAACCAGCCTGACTTTATGCCTTTCAATAGCACCATCAGCCTTTCTCTTCGTACAAAACACCCATTTACAGCCAATAATATTCATACCTGCAGTGGGTGGAACTAGAGACCATGTGTGGTTATGCAAGAGAGCATTGAATTATTGGTCCATGGCTTCACGCCACTCAGGATATTTGATAGGTTGAGAGTGACATGTGGGTTTCGTGGGATGCACCTGAGTTCCTAGAGCAAAAAGAGGAGCAACTGCGTTGCTGCGAGTGGCCATAGAGTGAGTACGGACATTGGGCCTGGTGAACCGCCCACGTGGACGGCCTCGCTGGCGAGCAACGGGCTCCACCAGATCACCCGATGAGGCAGTCTGTCCGGGATCCACGACTAGTTCGAATGAAGCTGGTAGCGGCAGTTTTGACGGCTCATCATTGGACACGACAGGAATAGTTGTGCTGTGACTGAGAACAGATTCCGCCCAAGGTCCAAAAAACAGAGTAGATAGATCCTGCAAAGAAGTTTTAGTAGCAAAGGGGAAAACTTCTTCATCAAATCTGACATGCCTGCATGTGTAAATCTTATTAGTATGTAAGTCTATGCATCTGTACCCCCTAAAGGACTCAGGATAACCTAGGAAGACACATGGAGAAAACTTGTATGACATCTTATGACGATTATATGGTCGAAGATGAGGGTAGCATAAACACCCAAAGACACGAAGAAAAAGATAGGAATGAGGGGATTTATGTAACAGGAGATGAGGAGTGGAGTTATTTAATATAGACGATGGCATTCTGTTAATTAAATAGACAGCAGTCTCAAAGGCAAAATCCCAAAATTTCAAAGGAACAGAGGCATGAGCTAGAAGAGCCAGACCAGTTTCAACAATGTGACGAAGTTTTCGTTCAACACGACCATTCTGTTCATGTGTATAGGCACAGGATTGTCTATGTTGAATTCCTAATTGAACAAACGAAGAATGCAACTTTTTGTACTCAGCACCTAAATCAAACTGAATGGCCTTAATTTTGCAATTAAAGGACTGTTCAACAAGAGTACGAAATTTATCAAAGATGAAATAAAGATCAGACTTTAATTTCATAGGGAAGAACCATGTATAACGGGAATATTCATCCACAAAGATCACAAAGTAACGGAAGCCAGAAGTAGATAAAGTGAGCGCAGGACCCCAAATGTCTGTGTAAATAAGATCTAGTACTTGAGAACTAGAGGAAACAACACGAAGGAGGGGAAAACTGGCAGATTTACCTAATTGACACGCATTGCATAAAGAGTTATTGTAACGAATATTATCACGAGACCCACTAACTAAACAAGATCAAAGTATATGGCTAAGAATACGGTTATGAGGATGACCTAGACGATTGTGTCAAGTGGAAGCCGAGGCACGAGCAGAAAGAAACGCTGATGGAAACGAACTAGGTAATGAAAGTGTGTATAGTCCCCCTGAACTATTTCCCTGAAGAAGTATTTCCTTGGTATTGATATCCTTCACCACAAAAAAAGAGGGGTGAAACTCAAAAAAAAAACTTTATTATCGGATGCAAACTTCTGAACAGATAATAAAGAATGAGACAAACGTGGAACGTGAAGTATATTAGACAATGTAAATGATCTAGAAGGGGTATTAAAAGAGGCATGACCAACATGACTAATAGATAAACCCATACCGTCACCGACACGTAAAGTGTCATTACCAGTGTACTTCTCCGAGGTAGAAAGGGCAGCTATGTTTGGAGTTGCATGATTTGTGGCTCTAGTGTCCGAAACCCAAGTATGAGAATTTGACGAGGTTTTAGCACCTAAACCATTTTGAAACACCAAATTAGCCTGAGAACCTGGAGCCCCTGAATAATGCCGAAAACAATTGACTCCCGTGTGACCGAAACGTTTACAAATTTGACACGGATCATCATAGCGCCAAAAAAAATTGGCTCCCGTGTGACCAAAATGTTTACAAATTTGACACGGATCATCATATCGCCAAAAACAATTGGCTCCCGTGTGGCCGAAACCTTTACAAATTTGACAGGGATCATCATAATGTCGAAAATAATTGGCTCATGTATGACCGAAACCATTACAAATTTGACATTGAATATTAAAGCCACTATTGCCACGTTGCTGACTTCGATGCGGACTATAACGATTCCAACTGCCACCGCGTTGTTGCATGATTTCAGAAATTGCTAAGCTTGCTGGCGAAGAAATTCACTGTCGTCGAAGAAATTGCTAAGCTTGCGGACTTCAAAGATTTCTTTGCTTCACTTTAGTTTGGCCCATGTGCTGCTCTTAACATTCACCAACAATCGAAATAATAATTATGCATGCCAATAACAATTATTCATGGCAATAATAATTATCATGAACCCTAGCTAACTGATACCAGATGAGAACTGATTGTATTGTATTTTCTGAACTTAATTACAATGAGATCAGATGATGTGAATATATACAATAGAGAGTCACAGTGACAATAAATTAAATATTTTTTTATGTCTAATTTTTTTGTGAATCATTTAGTTAATGTAGTCAACAAGTTTATATTATATTTCATTGTATTCAAATTAATTTAGAATAATTTATAGTTGATCTAATTAAAAGAACATTAAAATAAGTATTTATGAATATAATGTCTTTTCTATTCAAACTATTTTAATTTATCTAATCGATTATGTTTTATATTTTGTCATAAATATTTTTATAACATTTCAAAGTGTTTTAAAATTTCACCCTACACAAGTATAGTTTTGGCTCCGCCCTTAACTATCTTATAGTCTATCATAAATATTGTATTATAATTTATAATGAATTTGAACCATATTATACATGTTTGATATTTTATCATTGACAATTCTAAAGTCGTGGCGAATTCTTCATACAAAATTGTGGAAGATGCAATTTTTTTCTTAGAAGCAAAATGAGATATGGAGTTAAGTACGCCCCCACTCACATTATTTTCTGGGTCCACCACTGCACGGTTCCACAGAATAATTTGCCTAAGGGACCATGTCTGGGTCAACAAGCTAGCCGCAAGTGTTTTGAACTTCCAATGCCATTTTGTTTCTCTTCACAAATACATCTTTGTTGACTTATGTTCGTCTTTAAAAGTTGTTCAACAACATAAATTTGTATTCTTTAATGGATTTTTTCTGATGTATATTCATATGATGTTGACACAAGAAGTAATCGGTTTTATCACTAATTTGTTTGTTGGTATATGTAACAGCGTTTAGGCAGTCATCTACTAGCCCATTTCGTTCACAATCAGCTTTTGGGCACAAAAGTAGCAATCCCTTTGCAGCTACGCCTTTTGGTTCCCAAACAACAAGCTCTGTTTTTTGTGGTACTTCTTGAAATTAAGATAGATGATGGATTCGTGTATGTTGAAACTGGAGATGTGACATAATAAACTTATAACGCAGTTCGGGCAAACAACCCTAAACTGCGAGGCACTTCTCGAATTGAGAATTTGCCTAAATCCACTAAAAGCTTGATATTTAAAGTACACTTAGTTTAAGGAACGGGGATTACACAATATGATATCCTATCAAATTATTGTAACCTAAACACTTGTACTACTTTTCAAGGGAATTTTGGTATCTCTTCTCAATGACTCTCGTGCTCACAGTTAGGTGTTGAAAGCGTGAGTTCTTGTGATTGAGAGTGACTTCTTTTATAGGATCAGATATCCTTAGCTTGTGTATGAATAGGTTTGTTAATCCTAATCATAGTTGGATTATAATACCCAGTATGATTAGGACATGGTTTTTGCACTTAACATTTTGACAATTCACCTGAGGTCAACACTCTCCCCCTTTGTCAAACTTTTGCAAAAACCTAGATCCCTTAGACTTGGTTCTTGACTTGTTGTCTCCCCCTTAGTTTGATCCTTGTCTTGATGTGTTATTTTTCTTGTCATCTCCCTAGATCAGAGTTGAAGCTATAGTTCCATAAATATGGTTCATTCCAGATGGATCAAAACATCAAAGTATCCACCATCTGAAGTTATAGTAGATGGATCATGGCATCAACACAGAACCTAGAGAGTGCCAAAAATGATCAAAAACTGTTTGCATTAGAACACCTGAAATCTGTTTAAAACATAACACCTGAAAGTGTCAAGAACATATCAAAACATCCATAATTTTTTAGATGGATCAAGACATCAAGAGCAGAACCTTGAGAGTGTCAAGAGTAGATCAAAACAGATTTCATCAAAACAGAAACTGTGAACAGGTCAAAACAGTTTTCATCAAAGAACACCTGAAATCTTGAGAGTGTCAAGAACAGATAAAAAATATCCACGACTGTTTGCATCAAAACAGAACACCTGAAATCTTGAGAGTGTCAAGAACAGATCAAAACATCCACAATTTTTCTCCCCCTTTTTGCTAAACATTTGAGAATGTTCAGTCTGATTTTTCACTACTTTCTTCTTCATTTTCTTGGCCATTTTCTTCATTATCTTCTTGGTCTTCTTCTTCATTTTCTTCTTCTTCTTCTTGGCCATGACTGCCACTGTCTCCTTCTTCAACTTCTTGATTATCATCTTCATTACCTGCTTTTAGGGCTGTTAACCATTGTAGTATCTCTGCTCTTTCTTCTTTGATCCCCATGTGTTTTCGTAGTAATTGTTTTTCTGAATCATCTAGTTCTTTTAACCTTTTTTCGAAGTATCTGACTAGTGTTTGTTGATCTGTTGGATTATCTACTGGAACTGAGGCTTTGAGGTCGTTTTGGTGTGTTCCTCTCTTTAGTTTAATGGTTGTGTTCAAGGTTTTGACTTGAACTTTTGTTCCTTGCGATTTTAACCCTTGCTTGGCTAGAATGGAGTAGATGAGATTCGGAAAGATTAGTAGGACTTTTGAGTCTCTGTTTTCTGCATAGTGTACAATCTGTGAGTGAATAATAACTCCAAGGTTGATTTTGATCCCCTTCCCTATTTTGTAGAGTAGTTGTGCTAGGCTCCATTTGACTGTAGACTCATGTCGTGATGGCATCCAATTGGCGAGAGCAATCTTCTGTAGTATAGCATACTTGCTAGTTAGGGATGCAGCTTTGATTTTGTTTTTATCAAAACTCACATTTCCGGCTGTAAGTTCACTGGCTACCTGCTCACTTTCTAGTTGAATATTTTGGTCCCCTGAAGGTGTTCCTAGGTATTCATTGATGATTTCAGGACTGAACACATAGAATTTTCCTCTTAGATAGATTTTTCCAAACATTGGATCAGTGGGATTTGTTGTAGCTTTGGTAAGGTTACTATAAAATTCCTTGATAGCTTGCTCCTCATAGGGTATATATTCATGACTGACCCTAGAAGTTGATTTTTGGTTAGGGCATCAGATATTTGTTCATGATTTTCCAGCTTTTCTAGTTCTAGAAGTTTCTGATTGATGATGCTTTTCTCCACAAGTTTATTCCATCCTTTGGCATTTTCCCTAGTCAGAAATTTTGGACTATAGGGCTTTGGCAGTTTTGACAGGTCAGCACAACTAATAATCTTTTGTTTCCCTTTCTCCTTGGTAGTTAGTTTCCTTCTTTTTCCTTATGTGGGTTTTGTTACTAATTCTGTGTCATCAGGTATCCATTCATCTTCTTCCTCTGTGTTTTTTTCTTTCTGTTTCTTAGTATTGTCTTTTCTTGGAGGAGGTATGTTGGGGGTTCCTCGGGGGGGTCTAGCCGAAACTAGAAAATCATTAGGCCTCTTTGCTCTAGGATCTGCCCCTTCGTAGGGGTCAGATCGTTTCCTTCTCCTCTGTTCTCGGTCGGACAGAGGGTGGTGTGGAGGTGAGGGTTCAACATTGGGATTTTCTTCCTCTTCGTGAGTACAATGAACATTGTCTCTAGTTTCATCCATAGTGGGTGAAGAAATTGTGAAATCTCCATGTAAATCTATTGTAAGATTACCTGGACTAGGGTTTCGAATTTCTTGGATTTCTTCGAACGGTACTTGTGAGATGGGGACCGGGTCCATGATGACGGTGGAGGCTTCTTCTTCTTCAATGCGTACCGGGTTGGATGGAACTCCGGTGCCGGCGAACTGTTGAGCTGTTCCTTTCCGGGGTATCTTCCCTTGCCTTTGGTTTCTTGTCCGCACCATTTTTGCTTTGTATGTGAGATGTGGAAGATGATCGTGGGTGATTAATCGATTGTGTGAGAAGAGTGATTTGGGGATTGTCTGAAAATGGACCGGGTTGTGAATTAAGCTGCTGACAACTTATGTTGGGCCTTTTTGTCTCCAATGGGCTTGGTAAACTAAGTATTGCTGGGCCGGAATATGGTATGGACCCTTTTTTTTTTTTTTTTTTTTTTTTTTTTTTTTTAATATATATATATATATGAATATCTATATAAAGAATGACTTGCCCATGTGTTTGATTACAATGTGCACAGTCCGATTTCGGCTCTTAGTTTAGCGTATCTATTCCCATCAAGTGCCTTTGTTAGTATATCTGCAAGTTGATTTTCTGTGTTGATATGTGTGAGATTGATAATTTTGTTTTCTACTAATTCTCTTATGAAATGATGTCTGATGTCGATGTGTTTTGTTCTTGAGTGTTGCACTGGATTTTTGGAGATGTCTATTGCACTTTTGTTATCACAGTGTATGGTCATAGTTGTTTGATGTATTCCATAATCTTCTAGCATTTGTTTCATCCAAAGTAACTGTGTACAGCAGCTCCCGGCTGCAATGTATTCTGCCTCGGCTGTTGACAATGATATAGAGCTTTGTTTTTTGCTTATCCAAGATACGAGATTCGTTCCTAGAAAGAAACAACCTCCTGAGGTGCTTTTTCTGTCATCTAGGTTTCCTGCCCAATCGGCATCACAATAAGCTGATAGATGGTGATTGGTATCAAAGGAATACCATAATCCTAATTCGGTGGTTCCTTTAACGTATTTAATGACTCTTTTTACTGCTTTTAAATGTTGTTCAGTAGGATTTGCTTGATATCTTGCGCATATTCCTACTCCAAAGCTTAGATCTGGTCTACTAGCAGTTAGATAGAGTAGTCCTCCTATCATACTTCGATATAGGGTTTGCTCAACTTGTTTACCCTCTATGTCTTTTGTGATTCTTTCTGTTGTTGGAACTGGTGTTCTGACAACTTTACTTTCTTCTAGTCCGAACCTCTTAACTAGGTTTTTTGCATATTTGCTTTGTGATATGAAGATCCCACTGTCTTGTTGTTTGATTTGTAGACCTAGGAAATAGGTTAGTTCTCCAACCATGCTCATCTCAAATTCTCCTTCCATGTTGGTGATGAATTGATTTTTGTGCTTCTCAAGTGTTGATCCAAATACTATGTCATCAACATAGATTTGGGCAATTACTATGTCTTGGCCATAGTGTTTGACGAATAGAGTTTTGTCCACGCTACCTCTTCTGTATCCCGTTTTGATTAGAAACTCTGTGAGACGTTCGTACCATGCTCGTGGTGCTTTTTTTAGACCATACAGTGCCTTGTTGAGTTTATAAACACTTTGTGGAAAATGGGGGTCTTCAAACCCTTTTGGTTGGGCAACATAGACCTCTTCTTTTAGACATCCATTTAAGAATAACGTCCTTACGTCCATTTGGTAGAGTTTTATCTTGAGAATGCAGGCTACTGCTATGAGAAGCCGGATTGATTCAATCCTGGCCACTGGAGCGAATGTTTCCTCAAAATCTGTCCCTTCAACTTGGGTGTATCCTTGTGCTACTAGTCGGGCTTTGTTTCGTATAACGTTCCCTTGTTCGTCTGTTTTATTTTTGTAGATCCATTTTGTCCCTATGATATTGGCATTCTCTGGTTTAGTGACTAACTGCCAAACGTTGTTTCTTTCAAACTGTTGTAATTCCTCATGCATAGCTCCTACCCAAAATTCATCTTTTAATGCTTCCGTAATGTTTTTGGGTTCAATTTTTGAGGTGTAGCAGTAGTCATAGTCTCCTTCTTCCATTTTTGATAGTCTCGTTTCTTTCCTCTAGTTCTAATTCCTTCATTTAGTCCTCCTATAATGTTTTCTATTGGATGATTTTTCTGTACCCTGGTCTCATCAGTGGTGAGGATTTCTATCTTTTCTTCAGGATCTACAGCTTCTTCTTTTTCTAATGATTCTGATTTAGAATTCTGGTTATGCGATGTTGGAACTGTTGTTTCAACAACAGTTATCTCTTCATCATTTGTGGGGGAATCTTCTGTTGTGTCATTGACCACCACATTGATAGACTCCATGACAGTGTCTGTCCTAAGGTTATATACTCGATATGCCTTGCTGTTTGAGGAGTATCCTAAGAAGATCCCTTCATCTCCTTTGATATCAAACTTTCCCAATGGTTCTCTATCGTTTAGAATATAACATTTGCTTCCAAACACATGTGTGTGTTTTAAATTTGGTGTTCTTCCTTTCCAGATTTGATATGGTGTCATGTTAGTTTCTTTTCGAATGAATACTCGGTTTATCAAGTAACATGCTGTGTTAACTGCTTCTGCCCAGAATTTTGATGGAAGTCTTTTGTGATTTAAGAGGACTCTTGCCATTTCTTGGATGGTTCGATTCTTTCGTTCAACTACCCCATTTTGTTGGGGTGTTTTTGGTGCGGAGAACTCGTGATGGATTCCATTTTCTATGCAGTATTCCTTGAATTTTGAATTCTCGAATTCCCTTCCATGGTCACTTCTTAGGCGAATGATTTTTCCCTATTCTTCCCTCCTTTTCATTCTGAATTTTGATAATGAGAGTCTTGAATGTTGTAAATGCTTCAGATTTTTCTTTAAGAAAGTTTACCCACGTGAATCGTGAGTAGTCATCAACTGTTACATAGACATACCTTTTTCCTCCTATGCTTTCTGTCTGAGTTGGTCCAAACAAGTCCATGTGAAGTAGTTCTAGTATTCTAGAAGTGTATATTCCTGAGGTCTTCTTATGGACTGTTCGGGTTATTTTGTTTTCAAGGCATGCATCACATTTTTTGTTTTCATCTATGTCAAGTGTTGGAACTCCTCGATAGACTCCCTTTTTTAAACCCTTCTTCATGTCATGAAAGTTTATGTGACCCATCCGTTGGTGCCATAGTTGTGTTTGATTGATGGTTGTCTGTAGGCAAGATAGATCACCGTCCCATGTGTAGCATTTATTTGTGGATTTTCTTCCGATCATAACACATTCATGATTATGATTGAGAACATTGCAGCTATCTTTTGTGAATTCCACTTTAAGTTCATCTTCATATAGTTGACTTATGCTAATCAGGTTGCTTTTAACCCTTGTACTAAGAAGACTTTTGACAGTTTTGGCAGTCTGTGTACATTCAGGATTCCATTTGCAATAATTTTTCCTTTTCCTCCATCTCCAAAGGTAACATATCCTTCATCTTTATAGTGTATGTTCTCTAAATTTTCTGGATTTCCAGTCATATGCCTGGAACATCCACTGTCAAAATACCATATATCTTGCTCCTTGTTTGTTTTGGAAGTGTATGCGACATTTTGGTCTTTTCTTACCCAGACTTTCTTGCTATTATTTCTGTTGTGTGGTAGCCATACTCGGTTGTTTTGTCTGTAGTAACAGTCATTTTGTCTTTTGTAACAATGTGCTTTGATGTGTCCTAGTTTGTGACAATAGTAGCACCTTATTCTTCTTCGATGTCGGAAGTGCTGTTGCGACACTTCCTGTATTTCAGATTGGTTATTCTCACTGGTGTCCGTACTTGGAGTCCCGGGTCTTTCGGTAAGCTCCTTAATTTCTTGTAGCAGTTTTGTTTCTCTGTTCTTGAGGTCTAGTAGTTCGTTCTGGGTTTCATTGTATTGTTTCTCTACTCGCTCTTTTTCATTCTTTAAATAGTGATTATCTTCCATGAGTTCCAAATTTTTCTTGATGATTTGCTCCCATTTGGCATTTAGTTGAGTGTATGCCTCTAGTAACTCTTGCATGTCATCGCTTTTGTTGTCTTCATGGCTAGCAGTAAAGGCTAAGAAGTTCGTGTTGTTATCATCTTCTTCACTATCTGAGTCATCACTCAGTGTTGTTATATATGTTTTATTTTTCCTTTTCAAGTATGTGGCGCATTCTGATTGAATGTGTCCAAAGCCTTTGCACTCATAGCACTGTATTCCTTCCGTAATTGTATTATCTCTTCTCTTTGGATTGGATGGTTTTTGATTCGTAGAATTTCCTTGGCTGTTTTGAAAATTTTTATTCCTGGACTTGTTAAACTTTTTGAGAACTCGGTTAAAATTCTTTGTCAATAGGGCGATTGACTGCTCCAAGGTTTCTGAATCAGTTTCTGAGTTCTCTTCTTGTCTGGATTGTAGTGCTATTCCTTTACCATTGTTTTTCTGGCTTTGTAACATCTCAAGTTCATAGGTTTGAAGATTTCCTATTAGGTCACTAAGTTTGTATGTGTTCAGATCTTTATTTTCTTGGATAGCGGTGACCTTCATTTGGAATCTCCCAGGTAGTGAACGTAGTACCTTTTTGACGATCCTATGTTCGGGTATAGGTTCGCCTAGGTTGAATGCATCTCCGGATATGCTTAAAACTCTGGCACTGAATTGGGTGATGTTTTCTTCCTCCTCCATTTTCAGGTTTTCAAACTCAGTTTGTATCATCTGAAGCTTAGATTGTCTTACAGTTGTGTTTCCTTCATGATGATCGCACAATATACCCCATGCAATTTTGGCTATGCGAGTTGATGCGATTAGCTTAAATGTGTCTTCGCTTACCGCTCCATATATTGCATTCATAGCTTTTGAGTTAAAGTCATATTCAGTTCTTTCTTCTTCACTCCAGTCAACTCTAGGTTTTGTATTTCCTTTGTCATCAACTGGAGTTTTCCATTCGTTTTCTATTGCATTCCAGACGCCTTCTCCTTGTGCTAGAATGTATATCTGCATTCGAGCTTTCCAGTAGGAGAAGTTTGTGCCAAGTAGAGCCGGTGGTCTATTGTTTGAAAGACCTTCTCTTGGGAACTCCATTTGAATCCTGCTAATAACTTGAGCAGACCTGCTCTGATACCAATTGAAATTAAGATAGATGATGGATTCGTGTATGTTGAAACTGGAGATGTGACACAATAAACTTATAACGCAGTTCGGGCAAACAACCCTAAATTGCGAGGCACTTCTCGAATTGAGAATTTGCCTAAATCCACTAAAAGCTTGATATTTAAAGTACACTTAGTTTAAGGAACGGGGATTACACAATATGATATCCTATCAAATTATTGTAACCTAAACACTTGTACTACTTTTCAAGGGAATTTTGGTATCTCTTCTCAATGACTCTCGTGCTCACAGTTAGGTGTTGAAAGCGTGATTTCTTGTGATTGAGAGTGACTTCTTTTATAGGATCAGATATCCTTAGCTTGTGTATGAATAGGTTTGTTAATCCTAATCATAGTTGGATTATAATACCCATTATGATTAGGACATGGTTTTTGCACTTAACATTTTGACAATTCACCTGAGGTCAACACTTCTTTTGGAGTTTTTGTTGCAACCCAGTCTTCTTTTTCTTCACCTTTTGGTTCAAATTCAACCTTTGCTACTTCCTCCTCTTATGCTTTTGCCTTTTGGTATGTAGTAGTTCATCATCATCACTTAGCGGTAAGTATTGGTATCTTATCCTTATCATTGTGGTAGAGTGTGAATACATACATAGACAACATATAGGGAGTATTTGGTAAATATCTGTTAGCTGATTGGATTAGTGAGTTTGACTAGTTAATTGCATTAATTGATGGTAGAAAAGTGTTTGGTAAATGAGTTGTTAGCTAATAGCTAATTACATATACAATGAGTTTTTCAAAAGATTGATTGAAAAAGCTACTTTGAACAGTTTTATGAATTTTAGCATTTTGGAACAATAAGTTGTTACAAAAACTAATTAATCAAACACTTATATGGGTTGTTTAACCAAATCAAACAGCTAATAATGATCAAATAAGTTAAAATTGACTGATTATAAGGTTACCAAACTTAACCATAGTATTGGACTACATGCGTTCTGTTTTAACTAAAAGTCTAAATTGATATCCTACTATACAATAAAGCCATAAGATTTTGGCTAATGAAATTGCTGCAATTTCCCGCCCGGTAAAAACGGTGCCGTTTGGACTATGTAAAATTTGAAGTCGACATTTTCTGATTTATTTTATAATAAATGTAACAAATAATTGTGTGTGTATTGGAATTGAAAACTAAAGTTATAACTAGAACCCCTTTTGGAGTCCCAATTAACTTGGAATCTGTTCAGTCGTCAATAATTTAAATGCTACTGACAAAGCATACGGTTATACGTAAAGATCTTCATCGAATACATACAGATTAGAGATATATTACATATATGATAGGAATTTTTTTGTAAGTTTTGATGAGCCAAATGTACTTTAGATCCCCTTAGTTTTAGATCTTTTAGTACAAGCATCATAAATCGGAATATCGAATCAAAAGGAATCTACCATAGGAAGAACAAAATTAATTTGAGAAATTAATTTTGGTCCTACGAGTATTCATCCGAGAAAGAAGCATAAAAGAATGGCGTTGCAAGAAATGATTGGATGAGCCTAAAGGCGAAATGGTAGAAGTCCTTACTCAAAACAATCACACTTGAGATCGATTCCCCCCCAAGGACTTATTTTTTAAGTCAAGTTTACGGACAAGCACAATGTTCCTCAAGGAGCACAGTTTTACCAAAAGAGCACGATGCGGACAAGCACAATGTGTGCTACGGAGCACAATGTATCAAAAGGAGCACAATGTTCAAGTCAAAGGAGCACAATGTGGCAGAGAAGCAAGATGTTCAAAATATGAATAAATTCGAAGGAATTTATTTTGGATCAGCCCACATGCCACAAGAATCCAAAATTGCCTGAAGATATTTGATCAGAACGGAAAAATATTTATGAAGACATGAATATAAAAACTTATCCTAGAAATAAATTCTATCAGTTGAATTTATTTCAAAGATTCGTTGGATATTCAAATTGACAACTAAAGTAATATTTTAAGAAACAACTAGAAAATCAAGTTGTGTTAAAATATTATTTTGTCAGGCAAGTTGACAAATCAAATCAAAATTGAAGATCTACTATTGTCAACAATATCAGGCTATGAAGATTCAAAATTCAAAATATCAAATTATCCCACTCCAACGGATATATTTGATTGCCTATAAAAAGCCATGAAGACTTGAAGATACAAGCAGAGGTGCATACACACGGATAAACAAGTGCAAAATTCAAAAGTGCAAGTGCTCAAATATTCTTAGAGACTTAGTCTGAATAGTCTCAAATCTAGTAGGAGAGAGATACAATTACCTTTGTATTTGTAATTGTAGAAAGAGTATAGCTGTGTGCAAAATACTCTAGTGAGTGTAGCTGTGTGCAAAAACACTCGTAGTTGCTAAGTGTAGCTGTGTGCAAGACACTTGGTTGGCGTTGAGTATAGCTGTGTGCGAAATACTCGGAGTTGAGTATAGCTGTGTGCGAAATACTTGGAGTTGAGTGTAGCTGTGTGCGAGACACTCGGAGTTGGGTGTAGCTGTGTGCAAGACATCCGGAAGAAGTGCTTGTGTAGCGCTTATTCACTATTGTAACTGTGTGTGGAAAATAGTAAATTTCTCCTAGACGTGAAAGGAGAAAAGTGGACTAGGAAGATTACGCCACTTCCGAACCACTATAAATTGCTTCTCTCATCATTTAAATACCGCACTTACATAATTTGCTCTATCTATCTATCTTATCCGACTAACCCGTTTACTATTCACAGTTAATCTTATTCATTCGTGTTTAGTGTGTTTTTACGTATGCATGTGACTCAAACTTCTCGAGCTTAAATATTGGATTATTCTAAGCAAGTTTGATGTGTTGCATGTAACATTCGTCACACGTTTGACGTGACACGATATTTATTTACAATCTTGAATATTGTTATTATGTATTGAGTGCACCATCTCCTTTATATATTCAAGATATCTCTGTCATTTACATATCATTTGTACCCTTCTTACATGCGCATTTAAATTATTGGTTGGGCATAACTCTTTACATTCTATTATTTCGCTGTCCAGTTTTAAACTTACTCTATTTACTTGTTACTTAGAGTTGAAGTTACCAAAGAGTTATTTATTTTGAAAAAGCTTGAAAGTCTATTCACCCCCCCCCCCCTCTAGACTTTCACCACCCTATCGGGACCAATAATATATACATATACATATAACATATAAATACATAAATACATATATCAATTCAAATTTTCTTCAGCTTTTCAGATGTGTCGTTTCTTCTTCCCAGATACAATCATAATGTATCTGCAAACATGCTTAAGCTGTGTGGATTTAAACTTCTAAACTTGGCTCTATAAATTCTTGGTACGATTTCTTCATTTTCTACCGCCATTCTCCCATTTTGCTGTGTTGATCCAAATTTCTTTCAAATTTTCTAATTCTAAAAATCTACAAATGGCTCCACTTTTCATTCAAGGTAAAGATATAGGGATATCTACGTACAAAAAGGCAATAAAATTAAGATTAGTTCGTACCTATAATGTACCAGAAGGGAGAAATTCAGAATCCATCAAAAGCCAAGAATGTTTGTTTCATGACAGTGAGGTAAGCTCTTTTTTTCCAGTACAACTGAAAATAAAAATCCAAAAAATTGTTTGTAACAATTTTTTTTCTTTCTTCATACGGCACATATATTCATGGAAATATTCCAAAAGATTGTGTTCAACAGTTTTCTAAACTGTTCAAAGAAGGCAAGGTTTATGCTATCAAGGATTTTGCAGTAATCTCACACTACTATCAGTACAAAACCACTGATCACACATACCTGATTAGATTCACTCATGAAACTCATGTAGAGAGACACAGGTGAAAAGGTTTTCCCAACCTCTTGTTTAGGCTTAAGTCTTTTTCGGACTTGATGTCTGGCAGTGTGTCTGACAAGCATTCGATTGGTAAGATTTATATTATTTCTATTATTTGTTTTCTTTATCTTATATTTACTATGTTTTAGTTTTCAACTTTATTCTTTTTAATGGCCTTATTTTCATTATAGATGTCATTGGTATAGTTGTGGAGTTCTACACTCCAAAACAAATGGTTATAGCTGGATTTCCTTCCAAACTTGTGGATTTTCTGATCGAAGATGACCAGTAAGTTTCCTTACTTTTATGATTTATCTATTGAGGTTAAACCTAATTTTTAGTGAAAAGCAAAGTACTTATTTATACCCAATCTAAACCTAATGATATTCTGATAATATGCCAATATTCACCTACTACTTTTCTATTAGGGTAGGATTTTAGTCAACTATAGTTGAATATAAACCACACCACATTGTAGTTAACTATAGTTGAATATGTAAACATAGAATTTCTAAGTTACACTATATATAATAGAGGGGTTTGGTTACCTTTTAGGTTTGTAATATTGCATCCTGAATCAATGTTTTCAGATCATATAATCTGTTGTTGGCCATTCCAAGTCCATTTTTGAATTCTTGTGGCTAACTGTGAGCATAGTACATCAAACAATTAGCAATCCATTTTTAGGAAACTAAAATGTATAGGACACTTGAGGATATAAAAAACATATCTAATTTTGTAATTTTTCAGACTAAAAAAATGTTGTTGATCATCCAATCTGCTGTTTTCCATTTTAATTCCAGCTTTGAATTTTACATAGCCAACTGTGATTACTGTACAAAAACAATTAGTAATCATACTTCACTTTATTATCAAAGTAAAACAAATATTAATTAAATAAAACTTAGCTTGAACTGTAATATTCCAATATGCGCTTCTTCAATTCATTCCAAACTCATCTTTTATTTTTGGATGTAGTTACAGTGCTATTTTAGATACTGGGTTCACTGTATTATTCATTATTCAAGTCAAACACATATTCTACTAAATGCAGAAAAAAACTAATAATACACATACAGTAAAATTTTTTGATTTTTAGTAATAATTTTATCTGATTACAATATAATTTATCTCAATTTTAGGGGATGTCGTATTAAGTGCACAGTGTGGGATCACCACGTGGATACTGTCATGGATTATTTCAAGAACCATGTCGAAGGTCCCTTGATTATTTTGCTCCAACTTTGTCGAGCAAAACAATTGGACAATAAGTGCAAGATATTTTTATTTGTGATATATACTTTGATTCTTTGTTCCTATTTAAGCAAGCCTTTTTCCTATTTTGTAGATGAAGTCAGAATTTGAAGTTCCTACAATACTACACAACTATGGTTCAATCATGATTGCAAGGAATTTCAGGATTTCAAAGATAGGTATTGCCACTTCATTTCTTTCACTAATCACCTATCTTAAATCAATTCTTACTAAATTGTAATGCTTTACTTTTATTCAGTTTGAAGGTTGATCACAGCCCACCAAGAAGCATACACAGTTTGTCTGTGATGTCTTATGCCAATAGTGCAGAGAATGTTAAGTCTCCTATGATAGTAAGCACTATCAAGGATCTTTATGAAAGAGCAGAGCTACTATGTTACATAATTTAAGGTTAACAGTTAGTTTAAATCATAACTTAACCATTAAATGGAATTTAATCTAACAGGAAGGATACTGCTTTAAGAAGTTGCACATGAAGGATGGAAGTCTTATATGTCCAACATGTCACACAAATTGGCAAGAGGGTACCTTAAGATACAAGCTGGTGTTAGGGTAGGTGATAAGACAACTGATGCTCCATTCCTCTTATGGGACAAGGAGGGTTGTGAAGTAGTTGGCAAGACTGCCTTTGATCTCAGGACCAAATACTCAATGGTAAATAAATTTGCATATATATATATATATATATATATATATATATATATATATATATATATATATATATATATATTTCCTACTAAATCTTGCTTATTTAAATTTTTTTTTTCAGGATGGCTCTCCACTACCAACGGGTATGGAAGAGCTTCGTAACAAGGCAATGATGTTTAAGGTTTCTGCTAAAGCTGATCATTTTAAGAACCGAGCCATGGCTATACCAGTTGTCGGGATAACCTACGATGCAGATTTAGTTCACCATTACTGTCCATCTTTGAGTGATGATCAGGACCACCTATCCAACATGCTTGATGAAGATGATCAAGATGGACAGTCTAAAGTAAGCACTAAACTAATGGTCTTACATTTCACCAAAAAAACAATTACTTAAGTATACTTATTTCTTAAACAGGAATCTGAATCTGGAGATGAGGCCAGTAGCCCAAATGTGACTCAAACTAAGAAGCAAAGGACTGCTGAAGTTAATCAAGCACTGGAAGGAGCAGAAACGTACTAAAAGAAATCTGATCGATCAATTCTCCTCAAGTAAAGATGTTAAGAAATCAATGGCTGTTGTCATCAAACTGGAGAAGAATCAATAGGGAAAGACCTTAATTGCTAAGTCTCTGTTTTAAGGGTTTAATGCTTGACAATTTGCAATGGATAGTGCTTTAGTTGTTTTGATTTTATGTATTTTCTAAACCTTTTTTGATAATATGTACTGTGAAGTACATATTATATGTGTTTGGATCATTTTAGAACTTAATCATGTGCTTTAAATCTTATGCTTTAAAAGCATTTTAGGTTGTCTTTGTTACTATTATTTGTGTATTGCCTAACATTTTGCAGGTATGAAAACACAGATGTCATGCAGATGTCATGCAACAATACGAGATCAAGCAGTCCACAAATCATCACCACTACTTTATCCATCATATTAGCAGGAGATTTAGCTAGAGTAATTAAATATGCTAGATCCATACAGTAATGTACTTTGTTGACAATTGCATTACCTCAACTAGCACTTTGTACATTAGAGACTGTTAGTAAAAATAACATATTATATCTTATAATTATTCAAAGGCATTGAACTAATCTGAAGACAATGAATCAAATGTGAATACTGCTAAAATATAAAAACAGTTTTCCACTAGATTTCTGTCCTTTAAATCTTTACAGACCAATAAAAATATTTGTTTTTGTCCCTTTAAGTAAAATCTGTCTTTTAAATCTAGGTCATTTGAAACATCTAAGCATCAATGTCACATTTTGAATACAATTAACAGATTTGGAATGTACTCACCATGAAAAAGTGCATATATGTATTCGCATACTTTATAAATATTAAAGTATAAAATACTTTAATACAAGACTTCATATTTTGAAAAAAAAATATATAATTTAATTTGAAAAAAAATAGAAAATAAACCCTTTTCTAAAAAAGAAAAAAAGACTTTATTTCCAAACAGAAGTAAGTTTTTTTTTTTTTGTTTTGTTTTTTTTTTTTTGGTTTAGAAATCTGTATCTGCATACAAATGAAAACAAAGGTTTACTAATCTAATTCAATATTTAGATGTTAATATTACCTAAGCATGTATTCATGTCTTCTTCTATTCAGTTCTTATATCCCTCTTATCAGTGAGTAATCTAAAATCTAATAAACTTTTTTTGTAGGAATCTGAATTTTAGATGCCAATTCAGATGTATTTGTTAGGAATAAATTGTAATAGATTTTGATATGCCATATTGTAAATCGTAGATCCCCAATTTTATTAGACTAGTCGAGTCATAGACCAAGAAAGCGAAAAATAAATTCATTAGTTGAGGAAATGGATGAAGAAGAGATAAAGCCAAAAATCAAGAATTTGCCTAGAGAAAATGGCAAACAAAAGAGGAAGATGTATGCGTATGATATTCAAGAAGAAATCCCTCAAGAAATCCCGAAGAAGAAAGAATGTGACTTAAAGTTTGCATGAAGCTATCTTGAAGATCAAGCATCTATGAAAAGAAAGGAGTACACCAAGTGAAACAAGAAAATGACTCAAAGGTAGTACGGATGAGTTGGTAGAAGCTTGAAATATTATGTGCAAGGTTACAGGTTTGAATCTCACATATTTTAAAGAAGCCAAGTTTAATTCCATTAGTTAAAGTATGAGGCGATGGTTTGGCCAATTCATATAGGGATGCAATTTCATCGCAATTTCAAATTGAAGGGATGAGATTTACAAGGGTCTCCAATTAATATAGGGATGCATCGCAACAAGTAAGGGATGAGATTTCAATTGACAAATCTAGCAAGGGATAGAGATTTCATTTCCCAAAATAGCAAGGGATGAAGTTTCACAAGGGAAGAGATTTCCCAAGTCAATTAAAGAGATGAAGTCTGGAAGCAGTATGCAGACCCAGACGTGAAGTACAGAGGAAAAAAAAAGAGATTATATTGGAGATTATATTTTGAAGATAAAAATCCCAAGAGGCGTGATCTACACCAGATGGAGATTTATGGGACGCCATTTTTGCGAAAATCTCAAGCTCAACTTGCAGAGAATATCTTACATATCTGCAACGTTATCTTATCCTCTGACAAAAGGCTATACAACTAAGAGAAATTCAAAAATGAGAACGTTTCTCTCCAACGGAAATATTCTCATTACCAGCTATAAATAGATGAAGATTGAAGTTGAGGAAAGCAGAAGCAAATAAGCAAGAAGCGAAAAGAACAGAGCTAAGCAGAGCATACAAAATTCAAAGAAAGCTTTCCATCTCAAGAGCTTAAATTGATATATTCTTTGTGAGATAAACACTCAGAGTGATACAGAGCTTACAAAAGAAATATCCAAGAGTGTTAAAATCTTCATCAACTACAAGAGACTCAGCGCACCATCGAAGATCATCTACAGAGTCTCAAAGTTGGAATCAAGGCAAAACTTGTTTTGGAGCAAAACAAGGGAAAGGATGAAAGTAACACGGAGTTGTGAAATCCTGGATTGTCACACGGAGTTGTGAGATCCGAAGCAGCAGTGTCGGAGGACATTGGGCGTGATTAGTGCGGGCTTTGTGATCAAAGCACTAGATCACGGAAGATACGTTTCTACCGGATCGTAGAAGACATGGGGAAAGTAATGCGGAGTCGTGAAATCCTGGGAAAGTAACGCGGCGACGTGAAACCCGAAGCAGCAGTGTTGGTGTCACTGGGCGTGATTAGTGCGGGCTTTGTGATCAAAGCACTAGATCACGGAAATTCATTGTATCTTGGAACCAAGAAGTGGTGGATATAGTGAATTGTTCTTGGAGATAAGAGCAAGTGGAGTAGGAGGATTACACCACCTCGCGAACCACTATAAATTGCCTTGTGTTCTTTACTGCTTTCTTTACTTACTGCTATTGCTTGCTTCTCACGAGAATAATCTTGACACAATCTACACACACACCGTATCGTTTATTAATTTCCGCTGTGCACCATACTCTAACAATCTAGTTAAGAGTTTTGGTTTATCTCTGGCTTAGCAATTGTGGTACTGTGCTAAAAAGTTTGAAAGTCTATTCACCCCTCCCCCTCTAGACTTTCACCTTACCTCTTTTGGGACCAACAATTGGTATCAGAGCTGGTGCTTATCCGAGTCAGATTTTGTCTTTAACTGATGCCAACATTGGTATCAGAGCAGGTTGTCTATTTAGGCCAATTTGCTTTCAAAGCACGTTGCCTAATTGGGTCAACCTTGTTTCTGACTGCTAGGCAGATCCATCTTACCCAGTGTGTGTAAATTGGATTATTTGTCTCTCGTATCCACCGAGAAGATGAATAAAGATTTAGCTCAAAAGCTATTATTCTCGCTTGATAAATTTGATGATTGGAAAGTTCGTATGCAGGTTCATCTATCAGCTTTACACGATGAAATGTGGGAAGTTATTTCCACTGGCCTGATCAAAATATTGAAAGTAAATACGACTTTTCTTCTATCACCGGATGCTCAACAATTCGTACCTAAGCCAAAACCGGAATGGACATCGGATGATAGAAAGAGGAACAATCTTGACAACATTGCCAAAGATATTCTGTTCAAAGCCATTGATGATACAATATTCCCAAAGGTTCGAAAATGTACAAGTGCAAAAGAAATTTGGGATACTCTCATCAAGATCGGAGAAGGAGGTGAACAAGAGAAAGATAACAAGCTCACTATTGCTATGAAGAAGTTCGAGGACTTCAAAATGCTCTCAAATGAATCCATTGTTGATATGGAAGCTCGAATGATCAAAATCCTTTGAGAAATTAATGACCTTGGCAAAAATATTAGCCAAAAGGAAATTAATCTCAAAGTTCTACGAGGCTTACCATCTACATGGGATATGAAGGTTACGGCTATGCGCGACCACCGAGATCTAAGAATATTGTCAACCGACAAATTATTTAGTGATCTTAAAGCATATGAGTTCGAAATGAAGGCCAAATATGATGATGTTCATGAAATTCGAAATCCAGCTCTAATGGCCGAACAACCATCAACCTCCAGGTCAGTAGATAATATTGATTTTATAACTGACGAACAATTTGCTCTTTTTGTTTGAAAATTCAAAAGGTTCATGCGAAAAGCAGACAACAAAAATTCTGCTCGTGTAAAATATGTCTCTCGCACGACATAAGAAGAGAAAGTCGAAGAAAACAACAATTTATGCTACAATTGCCGCAAACCCGGACATTTCAAAATAAATTGTCCGTATCCGATCGTTAGCAAGTATCAGGGCATAAATGTTGAATCTACACCGAATAAATCCGAAAGCAAAGATCGAAGGTTCAAGCGCGACAAAAGAAAAGCTCTCGTGAGTAACGAACCAAACGAAAATGATGAGTCGAATGGATTGTCATCAAGTGATGAAAGCTCAAGTTCGGAAGATGACACGGCTCTAATATGCAAATCAATTGAGTTGAGTTCAAGTGAAGTGTGCTTTATGGCTCTTGGAGCAGAGGAAGAAGAGGTAACATCTAATTCTTTCAATTCTGTTAATTCTTCTTTTTCTCGTGAATCTATTGGCAGTCTAATGCGAGATTGTCAAGAGATTATGCTCACTCATCCTCAACTCAAGGAGCGCAATAATATTCTAATTCTTGAAAAAGAAGAGATGAATAAAAAATTGCAAGATGCTTTACTTGAAGTGAATAACTTGAAAAGTGAAAATATTCAACTTCAAGAAGAGTGCAAAGCAAGAGAGGTTTGAGAACATAACCTTCGGGCTACCATTGCTACGTTTACTAATTCGTCCAAAATTAGGGATAAAATGGTAAACATGCAAAAACCATCAGGAGATAGAACCGGAATCGGTTATGACTCCACATGTTCTCAAACCCCTCCGAAACTGACTAATTCCACTACTCCTTTAACCAATAAAGTGCAAGTAGTAAAATTTGTTAAAAGTCAGTATAGCACATTGAGACAAGGACTTGGCTATCATGAGAAAGCAAAGTTGAATGTTGAAAGGCCGAAACAGTTCAATACTACGGCAAAGCAACAAAAATTCTTCAAGCAAAGATATGCCAAAGAGTCAAGTGCAAAAAGAATTTTTAGAAAAGAGGGAAGCTTTTCTAGAAATAGAGATGGAAGATTTTATTCCACTCAAAAGGATTGGCTGTATAAATCTTGTTTTAATGCTTCTTATAGACCAAAGCAACAATCCTCTTCCCGGGTGCCTAAGTTTAAAAATGTTTTTCAAAATCCGGCGCTAAAAATGTTTTCAAAAGTTAATTATGATTATCGTGTTTCAAATGGTTACAAACCGCCTTATCTTAATTCAATAGGATCTAGGTGGGTTTGGTTACCAAAAATTACTAACAGCAAAGGACCCAAGCAAGTATGGGTACCTAAAACCAACTAATCTTTTTTGTTGGATGTTTGGTACATCGACAGTGGTTGCTCACGCCACATGACTAGAAATAAATCTTGTCTAGTGAATTTCAAGAAAATCGATGGACCAAAAGTTATATTTGGAGGAAATCAAAATTATGGAACTACAAAAGGAGTTGGTACAATTGAAAGAAATGGTTTGAAGATCGAAGATATGTTTCATTTGTTGAAGGCCTAAAATTCAATTTGTTGAGCACTAGTCAATTTTGTGATAAAGGCTATCTTGTGGAATTTTTCAAAGATAATTGCCTAATCAAAAATGAGCTCTCAAATGAAGTTGTGCTCACTGGAAAAAGGCGAAAGAACATGTATGTTGTTGATTGGAGCACAAGCAAAGATTCCGTATGCTTAATGGCCAGAAATTCAAATGAAGCAAATTGGGAATGGCACAAAAAGCTCAACCATTTAAACTTCAAGACTATCAATCAGCTTGCAAAGAAAAATCTAGTTGAAGGACTACCAAGTATTATCTTCAAGAAGGACCAAGTGTGTGATGCATGCCAACGCGGAAAGCAAATGAAATCATCATTTAAGTCTAAGACGCACGAATCAACATCAAGACCGCTAAGCTTGCTACACATGGACTTATTTAGACCGGTTGATCCAATAAGTGTAAGTGGTAAGAAATATACTCTTGTTGTTGTTGATGATTTTTCCAGGTACACTTAGACCATGTTTCTCAAGAAGAAAAATGAAGTTGAACAAGTGTTGCCAAAGCTGTTGAAGCAACTACAAAATGAGAAAGAATTGCAAATATCAAAAATCCGAACCGATCGTGGAACCGAGTTCGTGAATGGAGTTATACAAGCTTTTTGCAATTCACATGGAATCTCTCATCAATTATCTGCCGCAAGAACACCACAACAAAACGGTGTTGCCGAAAGAAGAAACCGGACGCTTAAAGAAGCCGCACGAGTGATGATTAGTGCAGCCGGTCTCCCGAAACGATATTGGGCAGAAGCTATAAACACCGCTTGCTACACTCAAAATCGAAGCATGATCCACAAGCAGTATAGCAAGACGTCATATGAGCTATATAAAGGGAGAAAACCAAATATTGGTTATTTTCATATTTTTGGATGCAAGTGCTTTATTCATATTAATGATAAATTGCATCTAAAAGCTTTTGATGAGCGTGCAGATGAAGGAATTTTTCTAGGATATTCGACTACCAGCAAAGCATTCAGAGTGTTGAACAAAAGAACAATGGTGGTTGAAGAATCCATACATGTGGTATTTGATGAAAAATCACACGTCAATATTGATGCTCTGGACGAAAATGGCGAAAATATTGAACAAAATGGTAACAAGTGTCATATTGATTTTTGTGATACTGATGATACGTGTGAAGAAAATATTTTGCAGGGAATGGATGAGTTAGAAATTAATTCTCTAGAAAATCCCATCTCTCATCCAGTAAGAAATGAAGTGCGGGATGCAATTGGTAGTGAAATTGCAAATCAACCCAGGGATGCAGTTGAAGTGGAAATTGCAAATCAGCCCTTGGATGCAATTACTGGAAAAGTTGGAAATTTACAAAATGAAGCAGAAATTCGAAACAGTGCTACCTCTTCTCAACCAGTAAATCCACCCAGCACCATGCACCCTTTTGAACCAGAATTAGTGATCGGAAATGTTTGAGATGGCGTGAAAACAAGATCATCTACCATGGAAGCATTGTTCACATGTTATTTATCTCAGATTGAACCAAAAGAAGTGGACGAAGCTCTAAATGATCCAAGTTGGATTGACGCCATGCAAGAGGAACTCGATCAATTCAAAAGAAATGACGTTTGGGAACTTGTTCCAAGACCAATGAACCACAATGTTGTAGGAACTAAATGGGTCTTCCGGAACAAATCAAACGAAGAAGGCGTGATTGTTAGGAATAAAGCAATGCTCGTTGCAAAAGGATACTCTCAAGAAGAAGGAATAGATTTTGATGAAATCTTTGCACCGGTAGCCAGACTCGAAGCAATAAGGATTTTCCTAGCCTACGCCGCACACAAAGATTTCACCGTTTATCAAATGGACGTGAAAAGCGCATTCTTGAATAGTCTACTCGAAGAAGAAGTTTATGTCGAACAACCCCCAGGTTTTGAGGTAAAAGGCGAAGGTGATAAAGTCTACAAACATAAAAAGGCATTGTATGGGTTGAAACAAGCACCTAGAGCTTGGAATGACACCTTGTCAATGTTCTTGATAAGCTGTGGATTCACCAAAGGCCTTGTTGACAAAACTCTCTTTAGAATTCAAGATGGTGATCATATTCTATTAGTGCAAATATATGTTGATGATATTATTTTTGGAAGCACTAACAATTCTTTGTGTGAGAAATTTTCGAAGCTTATGCAGAATAAATTCGAAATGAGCATGATGGGTGAATTGAATTATTTCTTGGGCTTACAAGTCAAACAATTGAAGGAAGGAATATTCATCAATCAAGCAAAGTACACCCGTGAATTGATAAAGAAGTTTGGCCTTGATGGAAAATCATCGATCAAAATTCCAATGAGTACATCAATAAGGCTAGACAAAGACGAAGATGGAAAAGATGTCGACCAAACGAAATATAGAGGAATGATTGGTTCACTACTATACCTCACTGCAAGCAGGCCGGACATTTCTTTTGCTGTGGGAGTGTGTGCAAGATTCCAAGCAAATCCAAAAGAAAGCCACCTCACCGCAACAAAGAAAATCATAAGATACTTGAAGGGCACAATCAATGTTGGATTGTGGTATCCTAAAGGTATAGATTTTACGCTAACTGGTTTTTCAGATGCGGATTTTGCAGGTTGTAAAATAGACAGAAAAAGCACCTCCGGAACGTGTCAATTCTTGGGAGGAAGGCTTGTTTCTTGGTTTAGCAAAAAGCAAAATTTCATCGCAACTAGTACCGCCGAGGCCGAATATATTGCTGCAGGAAGTTGTTGTGCTCAAATTTTGTGGATGAAGCAACAATTGAAGGATTGTGGAGTTAATTGCGACGATGTTAGCATATTTTGTGACAATACAAGTGCAATCGCTATCACCCACAATCCAGTGCTTCACTCAAGAACCAAACATATCGACATACGACATCATTTCATAAGGGATCATGATGAAAAGAAAGATCTAAAAATCGAGTATATCCCTACGGAGAACCAAGTTGCAGATATTCTCACGAAGCCTTTATGCGAAACGAGATTTTCTACCTTAAGGCATGAATTGGGAATGCTTGAAATGAGCTAAGTATCACTGGACTTAATCTCTTGATTTAAATTTGATACTTGTGCTCATATATAATTTTAATTTGATATGTATGTTCATATATATTTGTTCGAAAATTGCATGAATAATTTAGTTCAATGTGTTTAGTATCTATTTGTAAAATTGCATGTGGAATTTAACGTGAAAATATGTGCCATGCAATTCATTTTCGAAAATCTGTGTTTATTTGATTTAATTGCATATCTAAGTGTTTTAATTGTAGCAATGACATAATACGTGTGTTATGGTTTAATTGCTTATGTGAAAATTTCCATGCTAATTGTTTTTAATTTGTTAATTTTTAATTGGTATCTAAAATAATTGGCTAGTTTCTAAATATTTGATTATTTGATTATATTTGTGTTTTAGAAACTACCGTATGTATCTATGTATATTTTTGGTGTTTAATTGAAATTTTACTAATTTTCTAAATCTATGTTTATTTTAATTGGGAGATTACCGTGCTTATGCATATTTATGTATGGATGAAATTTAATTGCTTTAATTTTTAAATGTCCATATATGTTTCGAAATTATATGTGAGATTTACGAAATTGCGTGTAATTTGTGTGATCATAATTATGTGATTTATATGTTATATCTAACGTGTACGTGTTTTGAGAATAAAAAGGAAGAGATCAGATTGAGTTGAAACCTCCACCTTCTAAACCTCTACCCCAAAAAACTCAATCCCATTAAAACTCTTCACCTTTCAAACCTATACCTCTTAAACTTCTACCCATAAATTAAATCCCACAAAAATCTCACCCTCTCTCACAAAATCAGATCCCCTCTCCCGTAAAATCTCCTCCCAAATCCATTCACTCTCTCAAATCTTCAAGAATAATCAGAGATGTCCATTCATAATCTTCTTACTCTATACACCTTACGTATATAGGGTACCTAAGAGACTGTGAAGCATTTATTGCTCTTGTCTGTTAATGATAACCCTTTTCTCTTTCCTAGTAACACCTCAACCAAAAGACACCTCCACCCCTAAAAGTGCCTTGTCACCACACCTATTCTAAGGATCTCAATTGAGATTTCTATCTGAGAATTATACCTCCTCGTAAATCCTTCTTAAACCATACGAAACCTTTCGTATTCCTCTCAGACGAAATTTTTCCAGTTCTACCAAGATCAGAAATCTCTCTCTATCAAGCTCTCAATCTCACCGGCGAACATCATGTCTGGAACCAAAGCCATGCAACCCAAAAATCTGCTTACTCTACAACAACAATTGATCGATGGGATGACACTCAATCCGGAGTTCTTTATGATTGGAGCAGCCGACAAGGAAATAGCAAAGAAGATTCTCAATGCTTTGAAGGATTGTGGACTATACGATTTCTTCACCTACATATACGTTGGAATCTTTGAAACAGATGTGACCGAGTTCTATTTGCATGCCACTGTGAAGAGCAACGTGATTCACTCTAAAGTTGGAAGAACAGATGTTCAAATTTGTGAAAAAGATATCACGGAGTGCTTCAAATTTCCTGATTCGGAGCTAATGCCAGAATCTCACCATTATGACGCTCAATCTTTTTGGAATGAACTTCGTGGTCCAAAAGCACCTGTAATCCATGACTGAACCAAGCCAAAGAACGTGCTGAAACCAGAATATGATATGCTTATAGAGATGATGTACAAGATTCTTGACAACAAGCTTGGAAGTGTGGACGATCTATCTGGAACATCCGTGAGTCTGATGAACGGAATCATGCAAGGAATAAAATTCAACTGGGCAAAATACATCTTCAATCGCCTATTATTCTTTGTAAACAATGCAAAACCTCATGGAAGACCACTTGAAGGAAATCATTTTCTCCATAAAGTTGGGTACGGACTCATTGTTGGAGAAATTCTAAGAAAGAAGAATGTGCCTCTTAGAAGACACAAAAATGTTGGAATCTACAGAACACTTTTCAAAAAATTTGGACCCGACTATGGCAAGAAAACAAATCGAAGAAAAGGATCTGAAGGAGGTGGTTCCACAAGCACACCACAAAGTTCTAGAAGAAGGAACAGTAAAACTCCATCTGCAGCAAGTGCACACATGGGTTCTAGCAACCCAAGCAATAGAGATCAAGAAGCCGTAAGCTCGGCTATAGCACTTATTCCATTTCAGGTAGTGGCAGAGTCTGAAGCTCATGAATTTGAGATACCCGAGATGCCAATGGAAGAAGATACCACTCGAATGGAGTTTGCAGGAGTTGAAGTGCAAGTTTCCAATGACTTGCAAAGGAGAATCTCGAGTCAATCTGCAGTTGAAGCTAGTGTTGAACCCATTGTGTTCGACAAAACACAAACTCGAGATGATCCAGAACTGATGAAGGAATTAAACCGAGTTCAAGCATGGAAGGAATGAAAACTTGAAAGATATCACTCTTTTATCTCCAAAGTTGATTCAGAGTTGATACAAAGTGAAGAATTAGCCTTTGAATGGCTAGGAACTAACTCAATGCTTGAAGCACTAAACATGGATGCAAATCAAGTTTATAGGCTGAAGCTTCAAGAAAAGAACAGTAAGGGAAAACGAGTGGCCGCAGCAACTCAAGAAGATGCCAATCAAGTCTCTCCAAATGATATTGAAAAAGAGAATGAAGTGAGATTACAGATTCCTCTACACAGATCTCTGAATGACACTCATCGACATCCAGGTGATACTTCAATTAACATAGCCAATGATTTTCTTGAAAATTTTGAAGAAAGGGCGAATGAAGGAAGTACACTTGTAGAGGTACCAATTTCAGCTTCTGAAACACATGAGTCTATTCCTGTCAGAGTTCACTGTGCTGAACTTTTGATATCAAATGTGACCCCCACCAATATTGATATAAATGCAATGGACCCTACAAGTGATGAATTAAGAGACCAAATTGATGGTGAAATCAGACCATCAATTGGGGGGGAATGTTTGTATGAAGCGCTAGTGCACAATAACACCTCTGTGATGTCTCTTCAAAACACCTCTCTGGAAGCCAATTTAAATACAGAGATTATTTCAAGAACAGAGGTGATTGAAGAAGAAACTGGAAATCATCTTCAAGAAGCCGATTCACCAGAAGAAAATTTGCAGCTTGTTGAAAATCCAGTTCTTGATGATCCACGACGGAATTTGATCAAAAGTCTACACTCTCTGAACATGAGTAGAAGCCGAACCCGAGAAGAAGATGAAGATGATTTGTTAACATCACTATTTGCAAAAGTTACAGAATCAAGTGATGTTGTGTGTCAAAAGATTGAAACAACTCTTACCGAGCAAGGACATCTCTCTTTGCAACACTTTGAGGACACACGAACAAATTTGAAGGAGCTTTTGGAACATCAAAATGCTCTGCAAACAAAGATAGACAGAGCCGAAAGACATCTGAAAGGAGATCTCACCGAAGGATTATTGGAGATAATCCAACTGATGAAGAAGGAACGAGAACTTACCGAGAAGATCAACAATGAAAGACACATGAGACAAATAAAGGCCATACAAGACCAGGAGACAAGGATAAATCACCTTGAGGTAGAATTATCCTCTATGGCTAACAAAATATCTGATTTGCAAGATGTTTCTCTCAAAACACATGATGGTGTTAAGCTTGTTAAAGCCAATCAAGAACAAGATTCCAAATCCCTTGGTTTTTTGATTGATAATGCCATAAGGGGGGAAGAAATTCTCAATCATCTGGCTTTACAACAACACGAATTCATCATTGGAAGTCAACCGCAACAGCCAGTTTTGACCGCCGCACCAACAAAAGGCCGAGGCCGAGGACGTGGTCAACAATCCCAAGTTGGTTTCGCTCAATTTGCAAATTCGAGTCTTGGATCAAGCTCATCGAAAGTTGCTGAAACTCGAGGATGTTTAGAATGCTCAAAAGGAACCATAACACCACAAAAACTCTGGACATCCGAGAATGTGCCAAGTATGGTGAAATGATGGCCCAAAGCTGATCAAGCTCAATGGATATCTGAGAAGAATAAGGAAGAAGAAGCAAAAAGGAAGCAAACCGAGATGTGGTATGAGCTCAGAGATTATACCAACAATAATGGTGAAAGTTTGGGACTCCAAAGAAGCTTTGAAGAATGCATAATTTGGTGGGAAGCCGGAGCTCTTTCGGGCATCAATATTAAAGAGGCCTTTGGACATTACATGGCTAGAAATGTGACTAAGAGATTTGAATGTGAAAAATTCAAGAATGATATCTGCAAGATGAGAGAACATATCAAGGATATATTGAAAGCTGACATGGGAGTCAAGAAACCCAGAAGGTAATCAGATATGAACTCCTCAAAAATATGATGTTTTGAATATCTATATTTTGAAATGATTTTGGCTATAATAATATTTCCTCTAAATCGACTAATATGAATAAATATTTCCCATGGTATGATCTAAGTCTGTTTTGATTTATTTTGGCTATCATGTATTAGTTCGTGAATTAAAAAGACAAGAATTGTTAAACGCATGCAAAAATTTGAAAAGATAAAAATTGATTAAAATTAATCAAGGATGCGTATAGGACTTATCTAAATTAATTCACAAGTTTTCCTTTTCCCTAGATTTTTTTTTTTTTTTTTGTCAAACTCATCTTGGCTTTGTCAAAATAAAATTGAGCAAAAATGAAAATATTTTTCAAAGACTTAAAGCCAATGTTTGAGTATAGGTTATGGCATTATCAAAAGGGGAGAAATTGTTAGGAATAAATTGTAATAGATTTTGATATGCCATATTGTAAATCGTAGATCCCCAATTTTATTAGACTAGTCGAGTCATAGACCAAGAAAGGGAAAAATAAATTCATTAGTTGAGGAAATGGATGAAGAAGAGATAAAGCCAAAAATCAAGAATTTGCCTAGAGAAAATGACAAACAAAAGAGGAAGATGTATGCGTATGATATTCAAGAAGAAATCCCTCAAGAAATCCCGAAGAAGAAAGAACGTGACTTAAAGTTTGCATGAAGCTATCTTGAAGATCAAGCATCTATGAAAAGAAAGGAGTACACCAAGTGAAACAAGAAGATGACTCAAAGGTTGTACGGACGAGTTGGTAGAAGCTTGAAATATTATGTGCAAGGTCACAGGTTTGAATCTCACATCCCACATATTTTAAAGAAGCCAATGGGATGAGGGTGAGATTTCCAAATTGACTAAGGGATGAAGTTTCTCAAATTGGTATCCCGAAATTGATATAGGGATGCAATTTCATCTGATATCTCAAAATTGGAGATATAAATTGCGTTTCACAAGGGAAGAGATTTCCCATCAGTTTCTCAATTGCGTTTCACAAGGGAAGAGATTTCCCATCAGTTTCTCAATTGCGTTTCACAAGGGAAGAGATTTCCCATCAGTTTCTCAATTGCGTTTCACAAGGGAAGAGAGATTTCCCATCAGTTTCTCAATTGCGTTTCACAAGGGAAGAGATTTCCCATCAGTTTCTCAAATTGGTATCCCGAGTTTCACAAGGGAAGAGATTTCCCATCAGTTTCTCAAATTGGTATCCCGAAATTGATATAGGGATGCAATTTCATCTGATATCTCAAAATTGGAGATATAAATTGCGTTTCACAAGGGAAGAGATTTCCCAAGTCAGTCAAGAAGTCTTCTCAAGGGATGAGATGGGATGAGATTCCCAAGTCTGTCAAGAAGTCTTCTCAAGGGATGAGATGGGATGAGATTCCCAAGTCTGTCAAGAAGTCTTCTCAAGGGATGAGATGGGATGAGATTCCCAAGTCTGTCAAGAAGTCTTCTCAAGGGATGAGATGGGATGAGATTCAGTATGCAAGTTTCACAAGGGAAGAGATTTCCCAAGTCAGTCAAGAAGTCTTCTCAAGGGATGAGATTCAGTATGCAAGTTTCACAAGGGAAGAGATTTCCCAAGTCAGTCAAGAAGTTTTCTCAAGGGATGAGATGGGATGAGATTCAGTATGCACTTCTCAAGGGATGAGATGGGATGAGATTCAGTATGCACTTCTCAAGGGATGAGATGGGATGAGATTCAGTATGCAGACCCCGACAGAAGTTTCACTATGCAGACCCCGACAGAAGTTTCACAAGGGAAGAGATTTCCCAAGTCAGTTCCCAAGTCAGTCAAGAAGTCTGAGTATGACAGAAGTTTCACAAGGGAAGAGTGCAGACCCCGACAGAAGTTTCACAAGGGAAGAGATTTCCCAAGTCAGTTCCCAAGTCAGTCAAGAAGTCTGAGTATGACAGAAGTTTCACAAGGGAAGAGATTTCCCAAGTCAGTCAATTATGTGAAGAGATTTCCCAAGTTAGTCAAGTTTCACAAGGGAAGAGAAGTCAGTCAATTAAAGAGATGAAAATAAGAAAAAGTTGCAGAAGCAAAAATACTTGTCTAACTAGTAAGGGATTATATTGGAGATTATATTCACGTACAGAGGAAAAAATAAGAAAAAGTTGCAGAAGCAAAAATACTTGTCTAACTAGTAAGGGATTATATTGGAGATTATATTTTGAAGATAAAAATCCCAAGAGGCGTGATCTACAGCAGATGGAGATTTATGGGACGCCATTTTTGCGAAAATCTCAAGCTCAACTTGCAGAGAATCTCTGACATATCTGCAACGTTATCTTATCCTCTGACAAAAGGCTATACAGCTAAGAGAAATTCAAAAATGAGAATGTTTCTCTCCAACGGAAATATTCTCATTACCAGCTATAAATAGATGAAGATTGAAGATGAGGAAAGCAGAAGCAAATAAGCAAGAAGAGAAAAGAACAGAGCTAAGCAGAGCATACAAAATTCAAAGAAAGCTTTCCATCTCAAGAGCTTAAATTGATATATTCTTTGTGAGATAAACACTCAGAGTGATACAGAGCTTACAAAAGAAATATCCAAGAGTGTTAAAATCTTCATCAACTACAAGAGACTCAGCGCACCATCGAAGATTATCTACAGAGTCTCAAAGATGGAATCAAGGCAAAACTTGTTTTGGAGCAAAACAAGGGAAAGGTGGAAAGTAACACGGAGTTGTGAAATCCTGGATTGTCACACGGAGTTGTGAGATCTGAAGCAGCAGTGTCGGAGGACATTGGGCGTGATTAGTGCGGGCTTTGTGATCAAAGCACTAGATCACGGAAGATACGTTTCTACCGTATCGTAGAAGACGGGGGGAAAGTAACGCGGAGTCGTGAAATCCTTGGAAAGTAACGCGGCGACGTGAAACCCGAAGCAGCAGTGTCGGTGTTACTGGGCGTGATTAGTGCGGGCTTTGTGATCAAAGCACTAGATCACGGAAATTCATTGTATCTTGGAACCAAGAAGTGGTGGATATAGTGAATTGCTCTTGGAGATAAGAGCAAGTGGAGTAGGAGGATTACACCACCTCGCGAACCACTATAAATTGCCTTGTGTTCTTTACTGCTTTCTTTACTTACTGCTCTTGCTTGCTTCTCACGAGAATAATCTTGACACTATCTACACACACACCGTATCGTTTATTAATTTCCGCTGTGCACCATACTCTAACAATCTAGTTAACAGTTTTGGTTTATCTCTGGCTTAGCAATTGTGGTACTGTGCTAAAAAGTTTGAAAGTCTATTCACCCCCCCCCCCCCCCCCCCTCTAGACTTTCACCTTACCTCTTTTGGGACCAACGGTATTCCCTTCGTGATTAGGCAGTGGTGTTCAATGTTTTGGTAAAGATGGAACATTTAAGAAACCCGGCTAAACCAATTCCAATCTTGAAGGTAGTTAATGATGAGCATGATCAGTTTTCACCTACTCTTACTCATCCATTGAGAAATATCAGTTTTCAAAGATTTTTGATGAAGAAGAGAAAGATAAAGAATTTGAAGTATGTTACTTAAGGCTAGATTGATTATCTTTGACTTTCAATGTTTTAAAAGTCAACACTTTTTCAATTAATTTCTTATTTTTCACCATAGGATACTGAATCTGTATATGATTCTAGCAGTCCATGTGTGGCACCATCTCTAAAGGTTACAACTGCTGAGACACCTCAACAAATTGAACCAGGTTCTACAAAGTGATGTCTGTTGGATCAATTATCATCCAGTCAAGACTTGAAGAAGGCTAAGGCTGTGATAGTTAAACAATAAAAGAAATGACCATGTGGAATTCTGGTTGTAATGTTGTTCACTTTACCATTACAAATCTGTCTTTTACATCTTTACACACCAATAAAATTTTTTTTTTTTGGTGCCTAATGTAAAATCGATCTTTATTTCATTCTTTTTCCTGTCTTTTAAATCTAGCTAATTTGAAACATCTGCTGTTAATGTCACATTGTGAATAGAATTAACAGATGTGGAAACTTAGACCCTAATCAAATGTACTCACCCGTGCGATGCTTACAAAAATTAGAAACTAGGATATTTTGCTCTTAAAGAAAAGAATAGAACATTGTGTTCAGTCTGAAGTCTTTTCAAATTCATTCACATATGTTTGAAAATATATAATATTACATTTGAAAATGCAAATTTGGAGTAAACGACAATCGAATAGTATTGCAAAAACTGGTACAATCATTCATTCCATGGTCGTCTTCAAACTTTCTTTCATGAATTCTGATTCAGCACTCATTCTCAATCATTAATATTCAACTAAAACATCTACAACATCTTAAGTAATTTCAAAAGTGGCATCAGAAAGTAATATCATCATTTGCCATTTCCTAAAAAAATTCTATTAGAATTTAACTACAATTCAACAAAAATAATAATGAATAAAATAGTTAAATTGAGGTACAAACAAAATAAAAACAAATAACAAAGTAACCCACAAATTACAGTGATGTAGTCAATTAGATGGCAGCTGTAATCAAATGTGAATTTCACAAAATACACATCTACAAATGTAAAAGTGATTGATTATGGCTGTTATACTTCCCAATTACAGTAATCATCATTAGTTTTAACCAAATTCCAATGCTTTGGAATTTTACTTTTAAATTGAACAATCGCAGATTCAAATTTGTACACACTAGAAAAAATTGATATTCACCTAAAATCACCACTTACACAAAAACACTGTCCAAACATTACTCAGTCTAAGGCAATGCGGAAGTTAACTTCATCAATAGTCATCGGCGCAAAAAGGAAGAACACACTATCTAACAAAGGTACTTTAAATAAAATGTGAAACCTGTATTACTGCGATAGTCTTATTTGTATTAGATCATTGCTTTTGGTGGGAGATTTAGAATCTGCATGCGACTCCATCTTGGTTATGTAATTAGATCTATAACTACAACCTGTTTATTCAAAATTAGATAACAAATTTTTTAGTGAAAGGGTAAAAATTAGTATAAGCATACGAATAATTGAAAATAGAAAAATGATTTCGAAATCTTGCAGTGAAGAAAGTCCTAAGTATGAAGCTTTCCCCTGATATTTAAGACTAAGTTTTACAGTAGTAGATTAAAACCTATGTAGTTTCATAATGTTTATGCAAATGATTTAATAATTATACTGACATAGACAAAAACTATAGTAAGCTAAAAAATAACACACAGAAATGTACTTATCTTTGGAAATGGTGTATTTTTCTTCTCTTTTCCATGTGAGAACGTCGTGTTTTCTGACGGATTTAAACCCAGTTTAGGCTTCAATTTCCATCGACATAAGAACTCCTTCGCCGAAAGTTGTACTGCTAAAGGGTTTCGAATTTGGGTTTATTTCATCTACACTAGATGTTTTCTTGGTTTCGAAGTAGAAGCTTGAAGTATTGAACAAAATTGTGGAGGATATCAGAACTCTTTTCACTACAAGAAAAATGCACATAGACAACACTAGAAAGACAACAGTTTTTAAGAAAAGTGTTGTTGTCTTTTGTATAAAAGACAACAGTTTGGTCCAAAACCGTTGTCTTTGATGCAACACTTTTGTCAAAGACAACGGTTTTTACTTAACCGTTGTTGTAAGTGTGTTGTCTTTGTGCATTTTGTGAAAAGACAACACCACAACGACAACAGTTTTTTAAAACCGTTGTCTATGTGCGTTTTTTTTTTTTTTAAAAGACAACGGTTTTTTTAACCGTTGTCGTTGGTGTGTTGTCTTTAAGCGCACTGGAATACACAACACTAGAAAGACAACGGTTGTTTAAAACCGTTGTCTTTGTGCGCTCTTTCTTTTTTAAAAAGACAACGGTTTTATTTAACCGTTGTCGTTGGTGTGTTGTCTTTAAGCGCACTTGAATACACAACACTACAAAGACAACGGTTTTTAAAAACTGTTGTCTTTGCACGCTCTTTTTTATTTAAAGGACAACGGTTTTTTTACCGTTATCGTTGGTGTGTTGTCTTTAAGCGTATTTAAATACACAACACTATAAAGACAACTGTTATAAAAAACCGTTGTCTTTGCACATCATTATTTTATAAAAGACAAAAGTTGTATAAAATATAAACAAGGATGTTAACAACAAGCGTCGAACATACGACCTTTAACATAACAAATTAAGTTAAACCCACCAAGCTACACCAACATTCATGTATTTAAGCGCAACATCTAGGATAAAACCAGTTTGCTTCTGTGTTATCTCTGAGAACCAAGACAATGATTGTTTAAAATATGTTAAGGATGCTACCAAGAACGATAGAACTCGAGACCTCTAACATAATAAACAAAGCTAAACCCACTAAGCCACACCACCTCTTGTTTGCTAAAGTGTTACACCCACCAAACCATAACAAACTAAGCTAAACGGTTGTTCAAAAGTTAATTTAATAGTTCTATTTTCGTTCATATTTAAATATAAAATTATTCACCAAAATTTCAATTCAATTCATTAAAGTTTTATTTTCAATTAAAATTAAGACCAATCTATGAATTAAAATAATAATAATAATAATTATCAAGTATAAAAAATAATAGATTATATCTATAATATTTTTTTAAAAAAATTGGGCCCCCAAAAATTGGGGCCCCTGTACGGTAGCGCCGGTCTGGCATGGCCCAGAACGGCCCCGGCATTGCGGTGTGATGTTCCGAATGGTACGATATGGTGTGGAGGGGTGAGGGTGGTATGATAGGGGCCGGTGTTGGTAATCGACCCTTCCGGCTAGCGCATGACTAACAAGGTTAGCTATATGTTGGTAATCGACCCTTCCGGCATGCATGGGACACGTGGAGAATGGATATGAAAGAGTAGTTGATATCGTACAGTTAGCTATAGCCCATTTCTTTTGCCGCGACCTTTGTAATAATTGGGCCCGCCAGCTGTCTGAGTAATAAACCTCCGGGTAATAAAGGGCAAATTATGTTGTGCAACCGTGTGCACCATGCATGGTGCACACTCTTCTATGTTCATAATTACTGAACTATATATTCATAATTTTTGAAATTCATGTTCATAATGATTGAACTCTATATATATTCACAATTACAGAACTCTATATTCATAATTTTCAATATGATGTTCATATTCCCAATTGTTGAACTCTGTATTCACAAATCATAAAACTATATGTTCATAATTTGATGACTATACAGTTTAGAAATTATGAATCAACAATACATAAATTATGAATCTGCAGTATAGATATTATGAATCTACTGTATAGAAATTACGAATCTACTGTATTTAAATTATGAATCTACTGTATTTAAATTATGAATCTACGATTTAGAAATTATGAATCTAGAGTAAAGATTTTATGAATCTACAGTATAGAAATCTATGAATCTCGCGTTCTGTACATATATACTCACCAGTACTATTTTGGGTCTAGCGACCCAAGTAATAAAGCTAATATTTTGTTACCATGTTCTATATCTATATCGTCCGGTTTATGGTGGATCCGGTCCCTATAAAACCATGAACATACTTATTTAATTTTGAAAAAAATGAAAGCTTATTATAAAATTAAAATAAAATTTCGTTATTTTCCTAATTATATTAGTATATAGTATATAGTATTTGTTATGTTATTTTCCTTTCTGCAAAATCAAAATAATTCCTTCAATTCAATTGTTCCCTCTATAAATTTTTAGTCAGAACACTTAGCGGGAGAAATTTCCCTCTTTGCAAATTTCCCCGTCAAACGCTTTAGTTTCTAAGACAAAATTTTCGCCTACCGCCATTCTCAGACATTCTCTCTTTGCAAACTCAGTGCTCTCCGCCGACCGCCATTCTCCTCAGACACCGCCATCTCTGCCATCTCCGCAGTCAGCCCAGTGCTCTTCGCCGACCGTGCTCTCGTCCAACCTCCGACGCCGTCCCCGCCTCCAACCGGATTGAGTTGCTTCCCTAGCATCTTCAAGAAGCTCGGCATCTTTGGCGGATTTACCCTGGGAAAAATTGCGGGCTTCCGTCACCCTACTGAACAAAGATTGCTTCCTCTGGGCGGGTTCTTCATCGCTCTTCTCTTTCTTGGCTGAAACCACGAAAGATTTATTGAGGCTTCTTCTAATATCAGACTGGTGTCAAGGTGGTTGTTGCCTATGGTGGTGTAACACCCCCTAATTTTCCATGCTATTTAAAGCCTTAAACATGCAGATATCTAAACCAAAACATCAAACACAGTGGAAGACTGAAAGAAGAAATATATAAACTGGAAGTATAGGGGTGCTGTGCCACGCTCACCAAAGGGTGAACGCACAGGCTAACATCTGCATTGTTCAAAATCTAAAACCAAACATCATCAAGTACTAAGTCTAAATTGGCTCACAGGCCACAAAACATAAGGGAGGAGCTACTCTAGCTGGCACTAAACCGCGCACTCGTCTAAGCATCACCTGAAAGAAGCATATAAACATTGGACGACGCCCGGTCAGCGAATAATGCTGGTAACCCACCAATACATGTGAAATATCATACATAGGTAAGATATAAGTTTGTAAAGCCATTTTTGAAACGGAATACATATATATGAGTCTAAAACCAAGAGTAATAGTCAACACAAGACTCAAACACTCTCAACAAGAACACGGGAACACATCCCAAGACTACAAAGAACAACAACGACTCACAAGAAGTCTCAAGGTATAATCTTTCATCACACAATAGATTAATACCCGACATGCATAACTCAATGGAATAAGGACACACCAAACGGCAACACGTGCCTTTGTGACTACACACGTCACAAGAAGAGAACTCACAACAACGGCTACACAAGCCCTCGTGACATCACCCATCACAAGTTGATATGCATTCCTTATGCCCGGTTCCAACCTTATGTTTAGTTCCAACCGTTACCTCCAGGACCCCTGTACTTCTTAGTCCAACCTTTTCCCTCCTGTGACCGTCGTCCCCCACCAAGAAACCACCAACAAGACCACCAATTCATAGTACACGAGGGTACCAATCACACACACGGTGACACACGCCTCTCCAAAAATACGTGTACCTGACACACAGGTCACAACTCCATAATCACGTCATGACCACCACGAGGACCACTGCAATACCTTAGTGACTAGTGTCCCATACCACCAATCGTGCAATCCAGGTAAAGCCTCACACACATCACACCTCAACAAGAATCAATCAACGGATCACAACGAAGATATGAAACCATACTCAATCAAGGAATGGAACACAGTCCAACAACAACGATGAATAACACAAGTTATCATCAACAATAGGAAGGTACATATGACACGCACGCTAGCATTTAAACACCGAACTAGCATGCGGGTAAACCAAACGTAGTTCCGAAGAACACACAAGACCCATCACGGTTCAACGAAACATAATGTTGAACACTTAGCACGATTCAAGACACCAAAACCTACTTGGATTCCTACCATTTAGTTCTAGACATACGAAACATCAAGAAGACGCTCAAATAGTTCCACAAAAGAACTTCGGGAAGTCCAAAGACCAAATACCGAGTCAAAAGAATCACGGGGAACAAATCCCCAATCAACCACACAGTGTACCCCGTGGGTGGACCCACGGGTAGGCCCCTACCCGCAGTTCCGCCCGCGGGTACATACCCATGAGGCTCTTGTACCCCGCGGGTGGGCGACGGGAGGAACCCTACCCGCCGTTCCGCCCGCGGGTACACACCTGTACCAAAATAATCCTTTGGGGGATTTTCAACTCCAAGCTCAAATTTAAGTCCAAAACATGCCAAAACTCACCAAATACAACAAAATGACTTGAATCAAAGGAATAGCCAAGCAATGGCATACATGAACCCTAATAACAAGCTCTAGATATGCATTTTCACAAGACAATGCATGAACACTCACATTTCATAGCAAAATCACATGTAGAATCCAAGAAATCATCATATAGGTAGACAAAATAGATTTTGTAGAGCATGGGTTACCTCTTGTAGACAAAAACCTTCTCTTAACACCTCACCAAGCTCCTAACAAAGCTCACCTTCCACACCCACTTCAAGAACACACCAAAAGATCATAAAGATTCTATCTTTAAGAAAAGACACCTTAGAAAACACTAAAAACACAATATGAACATGGATCTTAACCTCCTAGATGCCCAAATGTATGAAAGGTAGAATCTTGGAGACAACTCTTGAAGTTTTGACAAAGCTTCAACTTGGCTTGGAAGAAAAGCTATCTACCTTTTTAGAGAGAAGGTGGAGCTAGAATTTGGAAAGTGTAAGGGGAGAAATGAGGGTGTTCTACTAGGTTAGCTTACAATACTAACACAAGGTGAAAAGTCAAGAATACCCTTACTAACATGAAGAGGTGTAAGGAGACAAGGGAACTCCCTACAAAGCTCAAGGTACAACTTTGACTTTGGGGTTGACTAGTCAATTACTAGTCCTCGACTATTGAATTTCCAGGATTTTAAGAATTAAATTACCAATTGAAATATGATTGATTATTTAATTAATCTCTTAATCAAATTTGGATTTCGGGGTGTCACAGGTGGAGCACCCATAAATCAACAGGTCCTATTCTTTCTAATATCTTCATTTAATAAAACCTTTTGTAAGATGAATGTGTTAATAGGTCACATAGATTTATCAAAGACAACCCATTTAATCCATTACATAAGTAGGATATGTAAGAATTGTCCATCACTTTCTGTTCTTGATATTTTAAGAATTGTTGAGCTAAAGTTTAAATTTTTGTTTAGTTTCACCTTTGACATGCCAATCCCTTTGTTGCTAGTATGTGCTTTCTAGCAAAACAGTCCACATGAGCCCATCACTAAATTTTTGTTTAGTTATCCTTGTAATTAATCTTCTCAATTTTGTATGATAGCTTCGAGAGCTTGAGAGGGGCGTGCATATACTTGTTGCCACTCCTGGGCGGTTAGTTGATTTATTAGAGAGGGCAAGAGTCTTATTGGAGATGATTAGATATCGATAAAGCAGATCGAATGTTAGACATGGGTTTTGAACCTTAGATAAGGAAAATTGTGCAACAGACAGACATGCCTCCACCAGGCATAAGGCGGCAAATTATGCTATGCGCACGGCGCTAAAACGGCGTCGTTTTCCGTGAAAATGACGCTGTTTTAACTAAAAAAAAAAAAGATTTGTTCGAAACGGCGTTAACGGCATATTCGTTATAAAATTATGAATATACAGTTATGACATTATGAATGCACAGTTATAGAATTATGAATGTATAGTTATGGAATTATGAACTTACAGTTATGAACATAGAGCTTTGAAAATTATGAATGTTCGGTATGGAATTATGAATATACAGTATGGAATTATGAATGTACAGTTATGGAATTATGAATGTACAGTTATGAAATTATGAACATAGAACTCTGACATTATGAACTTACAATTATGAACATAGAGCTTCGAAAATTATGAATTTACAGTTATTGAATTATGAATGTACAGTTACGGAATTATGAATGTACAGTTATAGAATTATGAATGTACAGTTATGGAATTATGAATGTACAGTTATGAAATTATGAACACAAAGCTGTGAATATATGCTCCTATAACGAAATGGTCTGAAATTAAATTTAAAAAAAAAAAAAAAAGGAAGATAACAGTGACTGACGGCACCGTTATCCGTGCCCATGAAGCACGCTGGGCACGAGCCCACAGCATAACTATCGGACAATGTTGTTCAGTGCTACCTACCCAAAAGAGATTCAGGGTTGTTATGCTCATTGAGTCGTGCTTTTTTCTTATAGGCCTGGATCATCTTAATAGGTCAAGAGTAGAGAATGGCCCAGTCAAGCGTAATAGGTCAAGAGTAGATATTGGACCTGGTGAAAGATTAGGAAGATTTTTTTTTTTTTTTTCCGTTTGAATATGGGCTAAAATTTGGTTTGGCTCATATAATGTAGAAAGCATTCCACCTGAAACAAGGATTGATAGAGTAGCTTAAGACCTTATAAACATCTCCAGATGCTTAAATTTTTTCAATTATGCATTATTTCTAACACTTCTGGGTTCTTTACACTAATAAAACAAATAAAATATTTGGATAGATTTTTAAGTATACACTGTTAATGACACTATTGCAATTTTATCCGAATGTAGAGATTGGCTGCAGATTTTCTATCAAATTATATATTTTTGGCTGTTGGAAGGGTTGGCTCAAGTATTGATTTGATTGTCCAAAGAGTTGAATATGTTCAAGAGACTGATAAACGAAACCACCTAATGGATCTCGTACTTCATGCACAAAGGGCAAACAAAGTAAATGGAAAGGTAATGTTGCAGTCGCCTAATGGATCTCATTCACCTAAAGCACGGCCAATCGGTTGTTGAGTACATTGATCATTTTTCCATTATTAATTTTGCAGCAAGCTCTTACCCTCATTCTTGTGGAGACAAAGAAAGGAGCCGATTCACTTGAACATTGGCTTTACCTGAATGGTTTCCCTACCACTTCTATCCATGGTGATAGGACACAACAGGTATTATACTTAGATATCTATTTCTTCTTTACTAAATGTAGTGTCTACTTTGGCGTTGTTAAGAGTAGGGCTGTCAAAGTGGGTCAAAATCCGCGGGCTGGCCCGCACCCACCCCACAGTGGGGCGGGTTAGGGCCACCAAAAAATAGGCCCGTGAAAACGCGGGCCTAACGGGCTTAGCTCGCGGAGGGCCATAGCCCGCGCGGGTTGCGGGCCTACCCGCGGGCCAAGCCCTTTAAAAAAAAATATCTGTATATATTATATTATAATTTATTCTTTCTCTTGGGCTATTAATTAATTAATGGGCTACGGTGCCGTTTTGGTCAGCCGATCCACTATGACCCAGATTTTGTCCTTGCCGGTTCTTGTTGGGGGTAACCCTCCGACGAAGTCCATGGATATGGAATCCCATTTTCCTTGTGGTATTTCAAGGGATTGTACGAGCCCCTTGGGCTTGCATCGTTCAGCCTTTACTCTTTGGCAATTCAGGCACCTGGCCACGAAATCTGCGATTTCCTTCTTCATGTTTGGCCACCAAAATGTTCTCCTTACATCTTGGTATAACTTGTCACCCCCTGGGTGGACCGAGTACGGGGAGTTGTGTCCTTCCTCCAAGATCCGTTGTTTCAAGTGAGGGTGCGTTGAGGGTACACACCACCTTCCTTTGTAATGGAGGCTACCGTCCAGGCGTGCTTCGAAGGGGCCTTCCTTCCCTTGGGTTAGGTCGTGGCGGATCTTATCTAGTTCCGGGTCCTGATGTTGCCCTGCTTTGATCTCCTCGAAGAGGGCGGGTATAGCTTGCGTGTTGAGTAGGTAGGCATTGGGGCGGGTTTGTCCTTGCTCTATTATTTCCAAGTGTAGTTTTTGGAAGTCCCTGTACAGTTGGTCCGGTAAGACCCACGTGGTGTTGAGGGAATGGTTCGTCTTTCGGCTTAGGGCGTCTGCAACGACGTTGGCTTTTCCCTCGTGGTATTGGATGTCTAGGTCGTAGTCTTTTATGAGTTCTAGCCACCTTCGTTGTCTCATGTTTAGGTCCTTTTGGGTGAAGATGTACTTTAAGCTCTTATGGTCGGTGTAGATTTTGCATTGTACCCCATACAGGTAGTGCCTCCAGATTTTTAGTGCGAAAACGATAGCGGCTAGTTCGAGGTCATGGGTGGGGTAGTTTTCTTCGTGGGTTTTGAGTTGCCTGGATGCATATGCTATTACTTTCCCTTTTTGCATCAGCACGCATCCCAACCCTTTCTTGGATGCATCGCTGTAGACCTCGAATTCTTCCGTTCCGGCGGGGATGGCTAGCACGGGCGACGTGGTTAGCTTGTCCTTTAATTCTTGGAAGGCTGAGATGCAGTCGTTGTCCCATCGGAAGGGGGTTTCCTTTTTCATGAGCTTAATGAGGGGTTGGGCTATCTTGGTGAAGTCGGGTACAAACCTCCTGTAGTAACCTGCCAGGCCTAAGAAGCTTCGGACCTCCGAGAGTGAGCTTGGCGTGGTCCATTCTTTAACGGCGCGAATCTTAGCGGGGTCCACCCTGATCCCTTCTTTGGTTATTACGTGGCCCAAGAAGGCTACGCTGTCTTGCCAGAATTCGCACTTGGAGAATTTAGCGTAAAGTTGGTTTTCTCTGAGGGTTTGTAGTGATATACGAAGGTGCTTCTCATTCTCTTCTTTATTTCGGGAGTAGACTAGGATGTCGTCAATGAACACAATGACGAAGTCATCCAGGTGAGGTCGGAATACTCGATTCATGAGGTCCATGAATATGGCGGGTGCGTTAGTGAGGCCGAAGAGCATTACGGTAAACTCGTAGTGGCCGTAACGCGTTCGGAAGGCCGTTTTCTGGATGTCCGGTTTGGCCACTTGGATTTGATGATATCCGAATCTTAGGTCGATCTTCGAGAATACCCCTGCCCCCTTAAGTTGGTCGAATAAGTCATCTATCCGGAGAAGGGGGTACCTATTCTTTATTGTAACTTGGTTGAGTTCCCTGTAGTCGATGCATAGGCGCATGCTCCCATCCTTTTTCTTAACGAATAGTACCGGTGCTCCCCATGGGGAGGTGCTGGGTCGGATATAACCCTTATCTAGTAGTTCCTGGAGTTGTGTTTTCAGTTCTTTCATTTCCTTTGGTGCTAGTCTGTAGGGTGGTTTAGAGATCGGGGTGGCGCCCGGTGTGAGGTCTATGGTGAACTCGACCTCTCTGGCCGGGGGTGCCCCGGGGATTTCGTCCGGAAAGACGTCGGTGAACTCGTTTACCACTGGGATGTCTCGTGGTTCGAGTATTTTGGCATTGAGGTCTTCGACTGAGCATAAGAAGGCCTCGTTTCCTTGGCCCAGATACTTCTTAATTTTCATCATGTTTACAAGCTTGATCCCCGGATCCTGGCGCGGATACTGCGGTATGACACCCTCTTTCCGTTTGGTCCTCGTAGGACCACTTTCTGCTCTCCGCACAAGATTTGCGCTTGGAATTTCCCTAGCCAGTCCATGCCCAAGATTACTTGCATCCCATCCAGTTGGAACTGGATTAGGTTGCTGGGAAATTCCACCCCTTGAATGGTGATTATCACATGTTCGTACATGCGATCACATTTTATGATCTCGCCTGAGGCCACCTTGACTTGGAGCCGGACCTTGGTGCTGGCGTTAAGGTTGAGCTGGGCGGCGAATTCGGTTGCTATAAATGAGTTGGTAGCCCCCGAGTCAAATAGTATGGTGGCTGGGGTGGCGTGCACTAGGAAAGTTCCGGAGACTATGTTGCTATCTCCGACCCTGGCCTTGCTTAGGGTGAGGATCCTCCCCTGGGCAGTCAGCGTGATGGCCCGGCCCAGTGGGGTGGTTTTGAGGTTTTTAGGCTCTTTGGTGGGAATTGGGCGACTTCTTTCGGGCTTCCTTTTATACCCCAGTTGTGTCCCTTGGGGCGGGTTCGTTACCTGTTGTAGTTGACACGCCTTGGCGTAGGCCTCTCCGAGGGTCTTTGGTTCTTGGGCGGCCAAGGCCCTCTGATGTTTGGGGTTAAGGCCTGCTAAGAATTTCCTGACTTTGATCCCCTCGGTGGATACTAGTTCGGGGGTGAGGCGAGCCAGTTGGCAGAACCGTTGATAGTATTCTGAGACTGGGGCTGCCCCTTGTCTTAGGTAGAGGAATTCCTCGCGTGTGGCGGCTTTCAGGTGGTTGGGGTAGAACCGTTCTCGTAACCGTGTTTTTAGGCCTTCCCAGTCGAATCCGGGGTCGTATTCGTACGTAGGCCCCTCACGGGCCCACCAGATGTCGGCCTCGTGTCTGAAGTAGAAGGAGGCTATCCCGACTTGGCGGTGTTCGGGGCATTGGGTTGCCCTGAATACCCTGTCGAAGATCTCAATCCATTCCTCGAGGGTCGTGGGGTCTTCGTCTCCCGAGAAGGTGGGCGGTTGGTGTGCCGAGACTTGGTGGTGGATTTCCAAGCTCTCGTTCGTTGGTAGGGGTTGGGGAATGACAGTGCTTAGTGCCTGGGCGATTTGGGCCAGGCGTTGTAGATTCTGATTCAGGAGTTCCTGAGTAGGGCGTCTCGGTTTTCCTGTCTATTTCTTCTTGGGTGCCATCCTGGTGGTTAAAGGTTGATATTATTTTGTGTTTTCACCTTGATGTAATAAGCGGAGAAGAGTTTCTTAATATTTAGAGAGGGTGAAGTGAGGGGAGGTGATGTGTAGGTTTCTCAATCTCACTGCGCGTCCTAAGATTCCTGAGTCCTATGTTCCTAGGTACCTAGAGTTCAAGCTTAATGTCCTAAAGTCCGGTCTTACGAGTCTCTTCCTAGGGTCAAACTTAGGCTCTGATACCAACTGTAACACCCCAGATTTTCAAGACATTTAAAACTTATAATAAAGGTAGAATCTTATTAAATCCCAAGATATAAATACAAGCGTTCGGGGTGCTATGCCACACCTGGGCTAGAAAACCCAAGTGCACAGGCTAACTAACTAATATCCTCAAAGCGTAAAAACGTAAACGTGGCACGCAGGCCAAAAGGGAAACTATCTACTTCTAAGTTCTAGCGCACTCCAGTGACTTAATCTTCTGTGCCTGAAAGCCAAATATATCTGTTCAGCGAGAGATGCTGGTAACCCACTCCAACGCGTTGAAATACAATACATATAGAGATATATATAGATATACGAAAACCATTTTGAGCATGAAGATATATCCTACGAACACTAGCTTTAAAACCGGGAATGACTCGACAGATAAGGCTAGACACAAGCACAGTTATAATGAGCATATGCAATTCACAACAGATAAGGCAGATAAGGCAAAGCATAAACAATGATCAAAACCCAACATGAACAATCCCCAATATAAATCCCATAGTCACATCCCCCAAGACACTCGTAATCACAACTCGTCCATGTCACAATACATAACACACTTTGTTGGCGCCACAGGACCAATCGCATGCCCATACATGAGGGTCAGCGCATATAGCTCTGACACGGCCCCGCAGCACCCTGCCCCGTATCGCAACACGGAGGGGTCGATCGCAACCGACCGATGAACCGCAGCTCATCATAGTGTTTGATCGCAACCAAACAGTGGACCGCAGCCCAAGAGAATGTCATCTGACCGCAGCCAGGAAAAAGGACGAACCGCAGCTCGTATAGAAACGTTTGATCGCAACCAAACGGTGGACCGCAGCCCAAGAGTATCAATCTGACCGCAGCCAGCTTCTGAACCGCAGCTCAGGATAACCAATCCGATCGCAACCGAATTGGGGTAACACACGCATAACACATAGCAAGCACATGCAACCCACATTACACATTAGGAAGGGGGAGAAAACGTATAACAAAACCTATGCGTGATCCATCACTTACTAAGAATAGTCCTAAGGGGTTCATACTTCTTCCACCTAGGTCAACGGGATACCAATTCAACTAGCATGCAATATAATAGACTCATAAACCTACGAACGGTACCCGAAACATCAAACTAGACATAGGCACGATAAACGGAGTCCGTTGGGACACCACGGGGAACGGGGAACATCAAACGGGGAAGCCGGGATCCCGGGTGGGACAATTTTCCAGCGGGTAGCCGGTGGGTGGGGGCCACCCGCCGGCTGCCCGCCGGATTCTACTGTTCCGGGCAGCGGGTCGCCGGCTGGCAGCTGCCCGCCCGCCGGCCACCCGCTGCCGGGCGGTGTTTTACGGCCATGGGTAGGTGGCGGGTCCCCTACCCCCCACCTACCCCCCACTGACTCTTTTCATCATTTTTCGCCCCGGGAACCGTTGTGGAACCCGAAACCATGCTTAGACACTTTTCAACGCAATTAACGACAACACGTAGACAATTAACGAATCAAATACAAGAAACGAACGGCACATAACCTATCATGCTTTTCTAAATATAATCAACACCCAAACATGCGATTTCCCCACCCGATAATCCAAGAATAAGATTATACGATACAACCTAGGGTTCCAATCACTTTTATATCAACAAGAATACGGTTCGTCTTCTAATTGCAAGATTCGGTAAGAATAACACATAAACATCAAGAGCATCACACAATTATCAAGAACGACACATAACCATCAAGAACTCCATATAATCATCAAGAATTCCATAATCATCAAGAATCTCCCAATATCAAGATTATCAAGATCTCTCATGGGATCATCACATCAAACATCAATAATAATCATCATATCTCGCCAATACACAATAATATGGGGAAAACCCTAAGGGGGAATCATAGCTATGAAAATAGGTTTTGTTGAGACATGGGTTACCTCTTAGCCTTAATAAATTCCTTGGCTACGAAGGATCTTTCTTTAAGCTTCCTTGCTTTCTTGATTTCTCCTAAGGGGATTCTTGGAGCTCTTTTGGGGTGGTGGGGCGTTATTCTTGTGGGAGGAGTTCTAGGTGCTTCCTAAGTTCCCTATTTATAGATCTAGGGATCTTATTTAGGGTCTAATCCTATTGGGATTAGGGGTTGGGTTTATATAGGAGGGCCCATGGGCTACGGTGAGCCTTTTTCCCTAATTAATCATTATAATTTATTCTTTCTCTTGGGCTATTAATTAATTAATTAATTGGTTTTAGGACTCGTAACACGGGTGTTACAAAAGATCCTCGGAGACTACGGTCCTACATACCGATGTCCCACCACTCGGTGGGTCGCAGCCAGTCGTAGCCCTACACACTGCCTGATTACTCAGGTCGGTGGACTACAACCTTCCTCGGCTTGTTGGCCCCATACCGCCTAGCGCGTCCCAGTCGGTGGGTCATATCACCGAGTCCCATGTGGACCTTCAATCCTATACATAATCTTTATATACCTGACCGGTCTCTACCAGCCTGGTTAACAGTTGGGATGGTTCTCAACCCATTCAACTGCCCGTATAGTGGACCTTAGTCCTATATTAAAATCCCTGACCGATATTAACTGGCCTGGTTAACAGTTGGGATGGTTCTCAGCCCATTCAACTGCCCGTATAGCCCAATTGATCTTAACCAAGTTGGGGTCATGCATCACGTAACACACAATAGCACATAATAACACATAATTCACATAGGGAAGGGGGAGGGATACAATTAAGCTTACATGTGCTCATTCATATACTAAGAATAGTTCCTAAAGGCTCATATAACTTCCACCTAGGTCCACGGGTTACCAATTCAACTAGCATGCAAATCCTAAGACTCGTTTAACCTACGAATGGTACCCAAAATTCCAAACTAGACTCAGGCACGACAAACGGGGTCCGTTGGGACACCATGGGGAACGGGGAACATCAAACGGGGAAGCCGGGGACCCGGGGTAGGGTGTGGACCAGCGGGTAGCCGGTGGGTGGGGGTCACCCGCCGGCTGCCCGCCGGTGGGCGCTGTTCGGGCAGTGGGTAGCCGGCGGGTAGCCGGCTGCCCGGTGGCTGCCCGCTGCCGGGCAGCGCCCTTTTGGGCAGCGGGTAGGTGGTGGGTTCCCCCACCCCCACCTACCCCCCACTGACTCTTTTCTCATATATTCATCCCGGGGACCCTTGTGGAACCCGAAACCATGCTTAGACACTTTGAAACGCAAATAACGACACCACATAAGCAATTAACGGATCAAAAGCAAGAATCATGTAGGACTTATCCCATTACGACTTCTAAATGTAAACAACACCCGAACATGCGAATTCCCACCCAAATACAAATCAAGAACATCACAATACAAATTCCCAATCCAACCTAGGGCTCTAATCCCACCCAAATCATCAAGAATATATTTAATCTTTAACATCAAGAAAATATCAAGATTCGTAAAGAATCATCACATCATAATCAAGAACTTCTTTTTAACATTAAGATCATCAAGATTATATAAATCATCTTATCAATCATCAAGAACATAACATAATTATTATAGAAGAATTCAATCAAGACACAAGAATATAGAGGGAGGCCAAGGAAGGAGATTATAGCGATGAAAATAGGTTTTGTTGAGACATGGGTTACCTCTTAGCCTTAATTAATTTCCTTGGCTATGAAGGGTCTTTCTTTAAGATTTCTCCTTTCTTGATTTCTCCTAAGGGAGTTCTTGGAACCTTCTTGTGTGGTGAGGGATTATTTGTGGTGTGAGTTCTAGGTGCCTTCTATGTCCTTATTTATATAATTAAGAGTCCTAATTATGGTCTAAGTGGCATGGGTTTACTAATCCTATTTCTTATAGGACTAAGGGGTTGGCTTTAGGGATAAGGGCCCATGGAGCATGGTGGACACCTTTTTGGCTAATTAATGGGTTTTAATTACCTTTTTAGGGTGGGTGATAATTTAATTCATTTCAATTTAGGGGTCGTAACACGGGGTGTTACACTCTCCCCACCCCCCCCCCCCCCCTTACAAGAGGCTTCGTCCCCGAAGATAGTGCGTGGATCCATTCTTTCACCCCGAGACGTCACGTATTTTGGCCTCCTGGTTAGGAAATGTGGCTCCACGTGTTGTCCTTGTTTGGGGTAGACTGGATTTTGGTGAGGTGGTGGCTTGGAGGGTTTGAGTCTACCTTGGTTTCCTGCGCCTGAGTTGGATGCCCCGCGAGTGCCCAACATGGCCTCGATGGTTGCCACTCTTTGGTCCAAAGCGTGTGTTGCGTGAATTAGGGATGAGAATCCCTCGTCCATGATTTCGTTCTGTCGGGTGAGCTGCGCGAGGATGCGTTCGTTGACTGACTCTTCATTTAGACCCCTTGGGTTTCCCCTCGCTCGCGTGAGTGCTGGTGGATTGGGCTCGCTATCCTCTTCTTATTCCTCATTTTCCCCTGGTTCCCCACAGTCTTGCATTGCCCGCTTGAGTTTCTTATTGGAGATATTTAGTAGATCAACCAATTCTCTTCGTTCTTCTTCGCGCTTAAGGCAAATCTCTTCGAGGGTGATGTATTGTCCCCCTTCGGTGTAGTAGATATCATTGCGACGGAGATTCTGAGCATTGAAAGTCATGCCACTTGCGGTCTTGACCTCTGTGCCGCTTAGGTCTACCCCCTTTTTCTCCATGATCTAACTCAGGATCATCCCGTAGGGTAGGCTAAGTCGGTTGCTAGTTTTGCAAAATTCCATGTGTTTCAACATGAGGGCCGGTAGATTGAACTTAATTTTGTGTTTTAAGAGATAGGCAAAAGTACACTCCAGACTTCCCACATCCTTGCTTTTATTATTTGTGGGCAACAGGCTGTCAGTCACAATCATAACCAATATCTTTTGTTTTGCGGTTAGCCACTTCTTGTTTGGCCGTGTGGCCGAGGTGAAACCTTCCTCCCTTCTGAGTAGGTACCCGAGGTAGTCTTTGTACCCCGTGTTTTGGGTGCCAATCCACCCTTTTCGGTCATAGTCTGACACGCCCGTGGTGGTCAATTTTAAGAGCTTGGCCAAGCGGACTTCGGAAAGTATGATTTCCTTGCCTCTGACCTTAGTGGTGATTTCTAGTTTATCACCTCGTTTGACGGCCACCAAATGTTGATAGAATTCCTTCACCAATTCGGGGTACGTATCCCCTTTTATGGCGAGATACGTATCCAAAAGCCCTTGGTGGTTCAGCATGTCGACCAATTCCGGAGAAAATTGATCGAGTTCGAGGGATTTACCTCCGATCACGGTGTAGTCGGCGTTGCTCCATTCCGGGGTGCGGACTCCGAGGGGCTTTTCGGCATTTTTAGAATTTTCTTCTGGATAGCGTTTTCCGGCGAGATTCCGGCGAGTGTTCCGGCGGTACGGTTTCGTCAGTGGCGATGGTTCTCGGCGTGGCCTGGCTCAGCGCGGCGGCGGGGGTGTTCGGCGAGGTAGCGGTGGTTCACGACAGAGCTTGGTGTGCGGCAGTGGTGGCGTGTGGCAGCGGGGAGGATCCGGGCGATCAACGGTGGCGTCGCGGGTTGCTCCCGGTGTGGCGGCGACGAGCGTTATGGACGGGCGTCGGTGGCTTAGCTGGTGGTGGCGGCCGACGGGTGGCTCGTTGGGGTGCTGGGGTGGTTTGTTGTGTGGCGGCGGAATGGGTGGGGGAAGGAAGAGAGGGAGAGAGATTGTGGGGGAAGAAGGGAATGAGGAAGAAGGAGGGTTTTTGATTTGGGGGTTTTGGTGGTTTTTAGGGACTTGTAGGGGTTTAAGAAAGGAGTGTCCCCTTAAAGTTCTAAGAAGTACTTATGGCTTAGTGGTTAAGGTTTAAACTTGTAGATGGGAGGTCCAAGGTTCTATCCCTATTGGTAACATTAGTCTTCTTTGGGGGATATTTCTTTGTCTTTTCCCTCTTTTGTCTCCTAGTGGTAGAAGATGTTTGTTGTTCGTTGCTTGTCGTCCCGAACTAGCTTTTATTTATTATAATTCCGAAGTGGCTAGTCTAAACATGCGATTCTACTACGGGGGTGGTTACAAAAAAGGGGGGTTTGTTATATTATCCTAAACAAAATTCATCTTCCTGGTTTCCTTCTAGCGGGTTTGCGTGGTCTTCGTCTTCTGGGATCATATTCCCTTCGTCGGGGTTGCCCTCGTCCTCGAGTTCGGCTTGCGTGCGGCTCATGACAAATACTTTTCCGGGGGCACCATAGTTTCCTTGATTGTTCGTGTCCCCGTGTCAGCCCATGGCCATAGGGCGTGAGTTTGAGGGTTGAGGGCAGAGGAATGCCTTGTGCCCTTCTTTCCCGCAATTGAAGCATCGTAAGGGGTTCCCCATGCAGTCCTTGCCCCTATGGCTTTGGTGGCACTTTGGGCAGGGGAAGCCCCCTGTATTAGTTTCGCTGTTTCTTGGGGGTAGCCTCTGTCCCGCTAGATTGCTTGGCCTTGCGCTAGCGTCGTTTCTTGCTCTTTTCATGGGTGGCGCCCCACCTCCTGTGTTTCTTTTTCGAATCTGTTCCTAAACCCCACGTTGTAGTAGTTGAATTCGGTAGAGATTGGCGGCACTGGAGTAGGCCTCGTTGAGGGTCCGGGGTCCGCTTACTATTAGGGCTTTTCGGGCTTCGAAGTTGAGGCCTGATACAAATCTCTCTATTTTGGTTGTCTCCGTGGGGACTAGTTCTGGCGTGAAGCGTGCCAGTTCGAGGAATCGTTTATGGTATTCCATGACAGTAGTCGTTCCTTGTTTTAGGTGAAGGAACTCTTCGTGCATAGACGCTCTTATGTGGGCTGGGTAGAATCGTTCCCGCAGTCGTGTTTTCAGGCTTTCCCAGTTGAATCCTGGTTCTTGCCTGTAAGTGGGTCCCTCGTGGATCCACCAAAGGTCTGCCTCGTGTCCGAAGTAAAATGAGGCTACCTCTACACGACGTTTATCTGGGCATTCTACTAGCCCCAGAATTTTTTCGAATGTCCGAATCCATTCCTCAAGGACGGCGGGATCTTCTTCTCCTGAGAAAGTGGGTGGTCTATGGTTTGAAACTTGTCGGGCAATTTCTGAGTTTATATTTGGTGGAGGTGGTGGTGGTCGGTTGTTGCGGAGAGCTATGTCGCTTAGTGCTTGGGCGACTTGGGTTAGTTGTTGTAGGGTTTGAGCCAGGGGGTCTTGTGTAGCGGGTTCCGGAGTCCTTGATTGTCTTCTGGTTGGTGCCATGGTGCTGATCTATAGAGCCAATGTTTATAGTATTGTTTGAGTTAGAGTGTTGTACCCTTACCTTGGTGTGATAAGCGAAGGGGAGTCTTTTAAAGTAATGAGGGGTATGGTGGGCTCACAATCTCACTGCGCGTCCTATGATTCCCTAAATCCTATCTTACTGAACTTTTAATGTTTAAGCCTATTGTCCTAGGGTCTTGGTCCTAAGAGTCTTATCCTACGGTCAAACTTAGGCTCTGATACGAACTGTAACACCCCGAAATTTTTCAACTTTTAAGATTTATATAATAAAGGTAAATTCTCATTAAATCCAAAACATAATATAATAGAGTACGGGGTGCTATGCCACACCTGAGCTAGAGAACTCAGGCGCACAGGCTGACTAACTAATATCCTCAACGATGTAAATACATAAGCATGGCTCGCAGGCCGAAAGGGGAAACTATCTACTCTATGCTCCAATCTCTATTGCGCTCCAGTGTCTACTCCTCTGTGCCTGAAAGCCAAATATATCTGTTCAGCGAGAGATGCTGGTAACCCACTCCAACGCGTTGAAATATAGTATATATATATATATATACAAAAATCATTTCGAAGCAAGAAGATATATGCTTAAGAGACACTAGTTTTAAAACCAGGGATAGACTCCGCAGTTAGGGACAAGCACATCAGACAACAATAAGCAGTAAAGTAGAAATAACATCACAAGGAATACGCATTTACGGTCACAAGCCACTTCTCAATTCTCATCCACATCATCATTCAATCATCATTCATATCACATAATCATTGATGGCGCCACGGGACCAATCGCATGCCCCGAACATGAGGGTTAATGCCTATAGCATTAACATGGCCCCGCAGCACCCTACCTCAGTACCGCGGTACGAGGGGAGTTGATCGCAACCAACCCTTTGAGAACCGCTGACGAACTCAACGTCAGACCACGATCCGACACACCGCTGACGCGTCCAGTCGGTGGACCGTGATCCCCTTTACAAGGGGGGACTTACGACCCTACACACCGTTAATGCGCACAATCGGTGGGCCGTAGAGGATCAAGCCCGACACACCGCTGAGCTAAACTCAGTCGGTGGGCAAAGATCCTCGGAGACTACGGTCCTACATACCGATGTCCCACCACTCGGTGGGTCGCAGCCAGTCGTAGCCCTACACTCCGCCTAATTACTCAGGTCGGTGGACTACAACCTTCCTCGGCTTGTTGGCCCCATACCGCCTGGCGCGTCCTGGTCGGTGGGTCATATCACCGAGTCCCATGTGGACCTTCAATCCTATACATAATCTTTATATACCTGACCGGTCTCTACCAGCCTGGTTAACAGTTGGGATGGTTCTCAACCCATTCAACTGCACGTATAGTGGACCTTAGTCCTATATTAAAATCCCTGACCGATATTAACTGGCCTGGTTAACAGTTGGGATGGTTCTCAGCCCATTCAACTGCCCGTATAGCCCAATTGATCTTAACCAAGTTGGGGTCATGCATCACGTAACACACAATAGCACATAATGACACATAATTCACATAGGGAAGGGGGAGGCATACAATTAAGCTTACATGTGTTCATTCATATACTAAGAATAGTTCCTAAAGGCTCATATAACTTCCACCTAGGTCCACGGGTTACCAATTCAACTAGCATGCAAATCCTAAGACTCGTTTAACCTACGAATGGTACCCAAAATTCCAAACTAGACTCAGGCACGACAAACGGGGTCCGTTGGGACACCATGGGGAACGGGGAACATCAAACGGGGAAGCCAGGGACCCGGGGACCCGGGGTAGGGTGTGGACCAGCGGGTAGCCGGTGGGTGGGGGTCACCCGCCGGCTGCCCGCCGGTGGGCGCTGTTCCGGGCAGCGGGTAGCCGGCTGCCCGGTGGCTGCCCGCTGCCGGGCAGCGCCCTTTTGGGCAGCGGGTAGGTGGTGGGTTCCCCCACCCCCACCTACCCCCCACTGACTCTTTTCTCATATATTCGTCCCGGGGATCCTTGTGGAACCCGAAACCATGCTTAGACACTTTTAAACGCTAATAACGACACCACATAAGCAATTAACGGATCAAAAGCAAGAATCATGTAGGACTTATCCCATTACGACTTCTAAATGTAAACAACACCCGAACATGCGAATTCCCACCCAAATACAAATCAAGAACATCACAATACAAATTCCCAATCCAACCTAGGGCTCTAATCCCACCCAAATCATCAAGAACATATTTAATCTTTAACTTCAAGAAAATATCAAGATTCGTCAAGAATCATCACATCATAATCAAGAACTTCTTTTTAACATTAAGATCATCAAGATTATATAAATCATCTTATCAATCATCAAGAACATAACATAATTATTATAGAAGAATTCAATCAAGACACAAGAATATAGAGGGAGGCCAAGGAAGGAGATTATAGCGATGGAAATAGGTTTTGTTGAGACATGGGTTACCTCTTAGCTTAATTAATTTCCTTGGCTATGAAGGGTCTTTCTTTAAGATTTCTCCTTTCTTGATTTCTCCTAAGGGAGTTCTTGGAACCTTCTTATGTGGTGAGGGATTATTTGTGGTGTGAGTTCTAGGTGCCTTCTATGTCCTTATTTATATAATTAAGAGTCCTAATTATGGTCTAAGTGGCATGGGTTTACTAATCCTATTTCTTATAGGACTACGGGTTGGCTTTAGGGATAAGGGCCCATGGACCATGGTGGACACCTTTTTGGCTAATTAATGGGTTTTAATTCCCTTTTTAGGGTGGGTGATAATTTAATTCATTTCAATTTAGGGGCAGTAACACGGGGTGTTACACCGTAAGTAGATGACAGGATCCCTGACTCCCAAGACTTGCATTTTCGCCCGATAGCTCAAAAGATGCTCGCGTGGGTCGCCAAATTCGTCGAAAGTAGCTTGTTCTCGGAACTTGAAGTCGCCGGGTTTTTTGTACGTCATGATTTCGGCCAAAAAGGGCAAGGCGATGAGTAGCGTCCGATCGGGGGACTTGGTTTTGCCTTCCACTTGCTCCTTCAAATTGTGTAACTCCTGAGCCAGGTGAGCTACTTCGCCAGCATTCCTGGTGTGATTCCCCATGGACTCGGTACTCTCCCCGACTTGCGACTCAGCCTGCCGTTCCTCGTTGCGAGTAGGCCCCTCGGTCTGTCGTGCCCGAGTCCGAGTTCTTCTGGTATGAGTTCTTTCTCGGACGGCCTCTCGATTCTGTTGGCCTGCCCGCACGCGACTGGGTTCTCCTCCTCCCAGCCGTTCTCTTGTCGACCGACACGTTACATTCGGGCCTAGTCTTGAATGGACCGACCGCGCCGGCGGATCCTCCGCTCTTCGATCCTCTCGCCCGCCTCTGTCTGATCTCTGGGGCAGTTGCTGATCATGCGGCTGTATATTCGGCGGCCGAGACGTTGACGACTCTCTCCTTTCCCGAGTTTTCGCCGCGACCGCACGAGCGATGGCCCAGATTTGTTCGGGAATGAGAGGTATCATCGTCAGAGGTCGGTTTCGAGGTGTCGAGTCCTCTCCCTGACTCTGCGAATTTCGCTGGTTCAACTGATCTCTCAAGTCTACTTCCGGCTCGCCGTTACGATTGGAGGCACGGCTTCGTCCTTCAAACATTTTGTAAGACTCCCTTTTTCCTGCTTGCTCGTCTCGATGCTCAAGAACGGTCGTAACCTTTCATTTCGATCCCCACAGACGGCACCAGTGTTGGTTTTAGGGTTTTTGGGCCCAGGGAGGTTCGACACAACCTTAGTTGGTGAATTCACCTTTCAAAAATAGAAGGGAATGAGCAATTTTTAGTGAATGTAATCTCTATTCTCTCGGCATGGACCCGCCTCCTCTTACAACCCCGGAGGGGCCTTTTATAGTAGGCCTCCCTTGAATTTGGACTTTAAAACATACATTCAAGGCCTTAATTAGCCGGTTAATTACTAGTTATTCTTTAGGGCCGTTGGGCTGCCGTTACTGGGCCTCTCAACGGCTCTTTGACTGGGTTCTTTAACGCCCCCTTAAATGCCTCCAACGGTTCTTTGCTCTCTGCGCCGACCGAGTCCTCGCTCTGACCTCGGGGTCGGGCCGACTTCTCGACTCGGTCCACGCCTCTCCCAGGCTTTTCTTCTTTCGGGCCTGGCCTCTTCCTTTTCCTGAGCTGCCTTTTATCTTTCCTTAGGCTTCTTTGGGCTTCTTCTTACTTCCTTGGGCTTCCTTTCTCCTTCCTAGGCTTTGGGGCCCGGGGTCCACACCCCATCAGGGCAGTTGTTCTTTAACCAAGATCAAAAGAGTTCACATTTCTTGAAAAATATTCGGTCCTTTAACAATATGTTTTGGTTTACTTCCATGGGTGGAAAAATTGATAAAGCAATTAACAATGGTAGTGCACCACCAGTCTTTAGACTACATGGTCAAACTTTTCACTTGATGGGGAGTTTGCTACCAGGAACTGGCGATCGTCCAAAGTTTACTCAGTTGTATATTTATGATACTGAGAATAAGATCAACAATCGTCTAAGTGCACTTGGGTAAGTTACGGTCAAACATAAATTACTTTAAATGATCATGAGCATGTATTAACATCAATTTTACTAAATATATTCGTTTTGTTAATTAAAAACAGGGAAGATGATTCTACGACTACATTGCATTATGCAATTATTAAAGACATTAAGGATGCATTAGATGAGAATAATGTTTTGGTCAAGAGTTTTCACATGGAAAAAATGGAGATGGAAAGTAATCCTAGAAGAGATATTAAAATAAAACTCATTGGAAGGAGGAACAAAGATGCAAGGACATATAACTTGCCACAGGTTGGAGAAGTGACTGCTTTGATTGTTGGTGATTTAGATCCAAACATGGGGGAACGAGATATATTGGTGGAATCTAAAGCTGGTCATTTTAAATGAATAACTGAATTACATCAATCATATCTACCACTACAATACCCATTACTCTTTCCTTATGGTGAAGACGGTTACAGAGAAGACATACGGTTTAGCAATGTGGCAAGGTCAAAGTTCGAATGCAAGAAGTAAACTTACTCCCAGGGAGTATTTTTTCATTCCGTTTGCAAGATAGGTTCAATGAAATGTCAACATTGAGAAGGTTGTTTCAGCAATATTTGGTAGATGCTTATACCATGATAGAATCAGGACGCTTGGTTTATATTAGGACTCATCAAAAGTCACTTCGATGTGAATCATATAAATGCTTGACAGATGCGTTAACACGTGGTGAAGTAGATCCTACAGTCCAAGGAAATCGTATCATTTTGCCATCGAGTTTTACCGGAGAAGCAAGATATATGGTGCAAAATTATCAAGACGCAATGACAATTTGTAGATGGATTGGTTATCCAAGTCTATTTATTATATTCACATGTAATCCCAAGTGGCCTGAAATTGAAAGGTTTTTACAACCAAGGAAACTCAAATCTGAAGATAGGCCGGATATTATTTGCCGTGTGTTTAAAATGAAATTAAACGCATTGATAAAAGAGATTCAGAACGAGAACATCTTTGGAGTTGTTGATGCAGGTACTTTTTTAACACCCCGAATTTTTTTTAAACTTTTCAATCTTATAATATTAAAGCAATTCTATTAATTAATTCCAAATAGAGCATTCTGAACAAAAGGGTATGAGGTGTTATGCCACATCTGAGCTGGAGAACTCAGATGCACAGGTTGTACTAACTAATTATCCTCAAACATTGTCATTACATCATCAAGGCATGCAGGCCGGAAGGAAAGACTAATCTATCTAAGACGAGGTCCTCTAGCGCGCTCCGGTAGCTAATCATCTGTGCCTGAAATCCAAATATATCTGTTCAGCGAATGATGCTGGTAACCCACTCCAACGCGTTAAAATACAATATAGGTATATATATATATATATATATATATATATATATATATATATATATATATATATATATATATAATCGCACTCAGGTGCGAATGCTTCGCCCATGCGCGAAATAGGAATGAAGTCTGTTCGTCCACGTGTCCAGATCTAATGGATGAGAAACACTGATTTTTTAAAAAAATGCGGTGACATTTTCGTAAATAATTGAACATCGAAGTGCAAGTAAAATGTATTACAAGTGCATGTAAAATGTATTATAGGTGCAAGTAAAAATTTACACTGAGCATCAATACTTAGTTGCACCTATAGTTCTAAGTAGTTGCACCAATAGTTCTAAGTAGTTGCACAAATAGTTCTAAGTAGTTACACCTAGGTGTATGAATGTTTGCGAGTGGTTTTCAGGGGTATTACTACTCGCTGAACTCAGATCAATGAATGTTAACAAGGCAAAATTACATGCACTTATAGGTGAAAGTAGGTGCACCTATAGTTATAAGTAGTTGCACCTATAGTTGTAAATAGTTGCACATATAGTTATAAGCACACCCAGGTGCATGAATGTTTGCGGAAAGTGAATGCTAACAAGGCAAAATTACATGCACTTATAGGTGAAAGTAGGTGCACCTATAGTTATAAGTAGTTGCACCTATAGTTATAAATAGTTGCACAGATAGTTATAAGCACACCCAGGTGCATGAATGTTTGCGGAAAGTGAATGCTAACAAGGCAAAATTACATGCACTTATAGGTGAAAGTAAGTGCACTTGTAAGTGATTTTACTTGCACTTCGATGTTCAATTATTTACGAAAATGCCACCGCGTATTTTTTTAAGTTATTAGATCTGGACACGTGTCGCGCGCTGATTCGTTCGCATTTCCCTCCTGAGCACTTATTCGCACCTGAGTGCATCCCTATATATATATATATATATATATATATATATATATATATATATATATATATATATATATATATATATATATATATATATATATATATAGGAAAACCATTTTGAAGCAGGAAGATATATACTTAGGAGACTCTAGCTTTAAAACCAGGAATAGACTCGACAAGTAGGGACAAGCACATTCAACAGTTATAATCAAACATATAAAGACATCATCATATATCCTAAGGTCACAGGTTAATTTCATATCATTTATATCATCTTTCAATCAATATCTTTATCACATAAGCACACTTTGGTGGTGTTGCAGGACCCTTCACACACCCATACACGAAGTGCCAGCGCATATAGCTCTGGCGTGGCCCCGAACCACCCTGCCTGTACCGCAGCACAAGGGGTCGATCGCAACCGACCGATGAACCGCAGCTCATCATAATGTTTGATCGCAACCAAACAGTGGACCGCAGCCCAAAGTGTATTTCTGATCGCAACCAGATTATGAATCGCAGCTCATGTAAAACGTTTGATCGCAACCAAACGGTGGACCGCAGCCCTATATAATATTTATATACTTGACCGATCGCAACCGGCCTGGTTAACAGTTGGTATGGTTCTCAACCCATCCAACTGCCCGTATAGCCAATTTGATCGCAACCAAATTGGGGTATCATGCACACATAATACATAGCAAGCACATGCAACCCACAGTAGCACATTGGGAAAGGGGAGAAAATGTATAAATAAACTTATGCGTGGTCATCCACATACTAGGAATATTCCTAAGGAGTTCATACACCTTTCGCCTAGGTTAACGGGCTACCAATTCAACTAGCATGCAATACCTAAGACTCTTTTATCCTACGAATGGTACCCGGAACATCAAACTAAACTCAGGCACGATAAAATGAGTCCGTTGGGACACCACGAGGGTCGGGGAAACATCAAACGGGGAAACCACCATCCCACACTGGGGAAAACCAGCGGGTGGCCGGCGGGTGGAGGTACACCCGCCGGCGGCGATGTTTCGGGCAACGGGTGCCCGGCGGGCAGTCGCCTTCCCGCCGGCTGCCCGCTGTCGACAACGCCCTAATTGGGGCAGCGGGTAGGTGGAGGGTTCCCCTACCCCCCACTGACTCTTTTTCAACATATTGGTCCCGGGATCTTTCGTGAAACCCGAAACCATGTTTAGACACTCTTAAACATGAACGACGACACCACGTAGTCAAATAACGGATCAAAACCAAGAATCATATTGAACACATCTTAACATGACTTCTAAACATAATTAACACCCGAACATGCGGAATCCCACCCAATTATATCAAGAATATCATAATACGAAATCCCCAATTTAACCTAGGGCTCTAATCATATTCAAATCATCAAGATCATAGTTCATCTTTAAAATCAAGAACATCAAGATTTATCAAGAACATCAAGATTTATCAAGATCCTTTTATAATCATCAAGATTATCAAGATCAATACATAAGATCATCTCATCAACATCAAGATCATACCATCATCATCATAAAAGATTTATCAAGACACAAGCATAGAGAAGGAGCCAAAGGAGAAGATTATAGCAAAGAAAATAGGTTTTGTTGAGACATGGGTTACCTCTTAGCCTTAATTAATCCTCCCTTGGCTATTAAGGTTCTTCCCTAAAATTTCCATCCGATCGACCTCCCTAGGCTTGGTGGTGGGGAAGCCCTTGGGAATACTTTTGTGTAATATAACTGTGGTGGTAAGGGTTCTAATGTTTTCTAATCCCCTATTTATAGCATCAGGTATCCTAACCATAATCTGAATAGTAAAGTCCTACCACCTTCATTCCTAATAGATAAATAGGGCTAGGATTCCTAATTAGAATCTGAATAGTAAAAGGTTTATTCTCTTTATTCCTAATAGGCTTAAGACTCTAGTTTAGGCAAGGGTCCACGATCCATGGTGGACCACATTAATTAATTAAAGGGAATTCTAACTTAATTAAATCCTTTTTAATTATTATTAACGGAATTTATTAAATAATTAATCCGGGATTGAAGGCCGTAACACGGGGTGTTACAACTTTGTTTTATTTTATTAATAATTTTTTTTGTTAACAATAATAAGCACATCTGAATTCTAATTTTACTATGTTTCAATCTGTAGTAATTTACACAATTGAATTTCAAAAAAGGGGATTGCCACATGCTCACATTTTGATATTCTTGGCCAAGAGTAACACTTATCCTACTGCAAAAGACATTGATATGATTATATCTGCTGAGATCCCAAGTGAATTGTGCGAGCTAGAATATTACAAAGCTGTGGAAGAATTTATGATTCATGGTCCATGTGGTGCAGAGAGGAAGAATTCACCTTACATGGTCAATGGTAAGTGCTCTAAATTCTACCCCAAAAAATTTGTTGAAAGCTCTACAGTGGATTTTGATGGATATCCGATATATCGCCGTAGAGATAATGGTCGTACAATAAGGAAAAATGGAGTGAATTCCATTTTTGGTCCTATTGTTATAGGGGTCATTCCAATTTTAGTCCACCATAATTATGTTTGCCACATTGCGTCCACTATTATTAAAAGTGTTTCAATTTTAGTCCAAAAAGTGGACAAAAATTGGAACACTTTTAATAATAGTGGATGCAATGTGGCAAAAATAATTATTGTGGACTAAAATTGGAAAAGCCCCTATAACAATAGGACCAAAAATAGAATTCACTTGGAAAAATGGAATTGCCCTTGATAGTAGATATGTTGTTCCACACAATAGGCATTTGCTGATGAAGTACAAGTCTCATATTAATGTGGACTGGTGCAACCAATCTAGATCAATAAAGCACTTATTCAAGTACGTGAACAAGGGTAATGACAGGGTCACAGCTGAGTTTTACAACAGTGCGGTTGAAGAATCTACTGGAAAGGTTATAGATGAAATCAAGATGTACTATGACTGTAGATATATTTCGTCGTGTGAGGCCGCTTGGAGGATATTTGCATTTGACATACCATTTAGGGACCCATCTATTGAGCGATTGAGTTTCCATCTTCCAAGTGAGCATTCAGTAATATTTCACGATGATGATTTGGATGATGATGTTGTAAATCGACCAACAGTAGCATAAAGCATGTTCACTGCATGGTTAGAGGCAAATAAAAATTACGCAGAGGCGCGGCAGTTGACTTATTCACATATGCCAACTAAATTTGTTTGGAAGAAAGATAAAAGAGAATGGCATCCTAGGCAAAGGAATTGGGCAATTGGTCGAATCTTTTATGTGCCCCCAAATAGTGGTGAAATCTTTTATTTGAGATGTTTACTTAACATTGTTCAGGGACCAACGTCATTTGATGATATTAAAAAAGTGGATGGCGTACAATATAATTCATTTAGAGATGCATGTTATGCACGTGGTTTAATTGAAGATGATAAAGAGTATGTTGATGCAATCAGTGAGGCAACAGTTTGGTCTTCGGCACATTCGTTAAGAAAATTGTTTGTTACACTATTGACATCCAATCCAATGTCAAAGCCAGAAGATGTGTGGAAGCTGGTCTGGCGTTACTTATCAGATGATGCTGAATTTATGTGTAGAAGAAACCTCTCAAATTCAGGTAATAAGTAATTATATAAATATATGTATATATCCTATAAAAAAATTGTAAGATATTATATATATATATATATATATATATATATATATATATATATATATATATATATATATATAAAATATCTTACAATTTTTTTTTTTCTTTTTAGATCTAATTCTCAATGATTCTCAAAAAAAGAATTATGTATTGACTGAAATGGAGAAGTTGTTGAATGCTTGGAACAAATCTCTAGCAGATTATCCACCGATGTCAATGCCAGATCAAAACAGTGATTTGTTTTAGGGAATTAGGTTGTTGTTCGAGGAAATGTCATATGATATGGAAGCTCTAAGGCATGAACATAATTCTTTGCTTCAGAAACTAACTGATGAACAGTTACTCATCTATAATAAGGTGGTTGCAGACGTCCAGACCGAGATGGGTGACATGTATTTCGTTTATGGTTATGGTGGTACAGGCAACACTTTTTTGTGGAAGACACTTTCAACGGCTCTAAGGTCCAAAGGTGAAGTCGTATTAAATGTTGCATCAAGCGGTATAGCTTCATTACTTCTACCTGGTGGAAGGACTGCACACTCCAGATTTGCTATACCAATTTCTGTTAATGAAGATTCCACTTGCAACATTAAGCAGGGCAGTCCACTGGCTGAATTGATCATCAAAGCCAAACTGATAATTTGGGATGAAAATCCGATGATGCAAAAACATTGTTTTGAAGCATTGGACAGGACAATGAGAGATTTAATGCGTTTCACAAATCCTAGGAGCTCAACGATGACTTTTGGAGACAAAACAGTTGTTTTGGGTGGAGACTTTAGACAAATTCTTCCAGTTATTCCAAAAGGTACTGGACAAGATATAGTACAAGCCAGTATTAATTCTTCTTACTTGTGGAATAATTGTGAAGTTCTTCGTTTAACGAAGAATTTAAGATTGCGAAGTATTAGTAATGAAGATGAGGTTGAGAAGTTAGATAGTTTTGCCAAGTGGATTGCAGATGTAGGTGATGGAAATCTTGGGGAAGACAATGATGTTGATTGCAATATATTGATTCCTTAATCCTTTGTATTGAAAAATGAGGGCGATCCCATTAGACAAATTGTTAACAGCACATTTCTTAAATACCATTCTGGAAACATGGATGCAAAACAACTCGAGAGTAGAGCTATTCTGGCTCCAACATTAGTATTGTCGACGAGGTGCATGAATACATGAACGGTATGAATCAAGCCTCATCAATAACATATTTGAGTTGTGATTCTCTTTGCAAGTCAGAGACAAATGTTGATATGCAATCTGAGGTCCACAGAACAGAATTTTTAAATAGTTTGAGATGCTCAGGGGTCCCCAACCATTGTTTAACTTTGAAAGTTGGAACTCCAATTATGCTGCTGAGAAATATAGATCACTCACTGGGACTGTGCAACGGTACAAGGTTGGTAGTCACACAATTGGGAAATCATGTTATTGAGGCACAAATCATATGTGGCAACAACGCAGGTACAAATGTGTTGATACCAAGGCTATCTTTGACTCCTTCAGACCCAAGACTTCCATTTAAGTTTCAAAAAAGCAGTTTCCAGTTATGCTGTCATATGCAATGACAATCAACAACAGTCAATGTCAAACGCTTTCACATGTTGGTTTGTTACTCAAAAAACCAGTTTTTAACCATGGCCAATTATATGTAGCAGTTTCTAGGGTGAGTAATCATGACGGTCTTAAAGGTCTTAATTTGTGGAGAATCTAGAGGTCTTTTAAACAAAACTCAAAATGTAGTTTACAAAGAAATCTTTAATAATGTGTAACTTTTTTGTTTATGGAACGCCAATGAATTATATTTTGTCTTTTTATTACATCTAAAATGTTATTTGTCCTATATATACTATATACCAAGCTTTTATATATTACATCATAATATCATGGCCGTGCAATGCACAGATGCAATACTAGTTAAAACTATATAGTTATACCGATTACTTTATGCCAAATTTAATAAATGCCCATCTTAACATTCTCAAACAATGTTTGAAAGTAGCTTATTAAGTTCATCAACATCAATTGAAATTTCAAGTCCACCTGTATTTGGTACTCCTGCCATACCCCCAAAAAATATTTAATTTGCTTCTTCAAGCACTCCTGCCTCCGGTGCCCCCAGAACACCAGCATTTGGTGCTTCAACTACTTTAGCTTTTGCTACCACAGCAAACCCAACATTTGCCAAACAAAACATTACTCTGTATCATATTTAAACAAGCATTCATCAAGATATGATGAACTTTTATTGAACTTCCAACAGAAAGAAATAAAACTACAAAGTGGGAGGACCATCAAGGTCCTCTACAACGTACTAGCCCCAAAAATATCATCAACTGCAGTGCTGAAAAAAAAAAAACAAAAAAGATGCCCCAATCTTCATCCATCCTATTTGAGGGAGCTACCAATATCAATCACGAAACGATATTTAACATCCTTGTTTATTAATCTCTCAAGAGCCTCATTCACATACTGAATTGGAACTATTTCAATTTCTGGGTATATTTTGTGGGAAGCGCAGAATTCCAGCATTTCTTGTGTCAGCTTTGTTCCTCCAGTTATGCTTCCGGCAATGCTTCTCATACCTGCGAAACATCATAATATAAGCAACATAGGAATATGGAAAAAGGAGAAAAAAAAAAAAAATTGCAGACTTTAGCTTTTAGATGAGATAATTATACCAAAACTTAGGCTTGCAGGGCTAAATTTCACTTGTTTAGGAAACCCCACCAAAGCAAGAACACCAGCAGTCTTCAAAAGCGACAAGTACAGATCAAATGGGATATCTCCGGATGCAGTGTTAATCAGGAAGTCAAATGATTTCGACAGTGCCTATAACAAAAGACAGTCATGTTTTTCAGCAACCAAATCACCACTCAACAGAACTTTAATTTACCAGTGTATAGTATCTTAATTACCATCATCTGTTGCTCATCAGATGAGATCACAAAGTTATCGGCACCAAGAAGATTAAGAGCTTCTTCTTTCTTTGATATACTGGTGCTGAAAACTGTCACATTCAATCCAAAAGCTTTGCCAAACTTCACAGCCAAGTGACCAAGACCACCTAGTCCAATCACACCCAAAGACTTACCAGCTTGATTCATGTTGTGTTGCATCATCGGAGTGTACACAGTAATTCCAGCGCATAACAATGGCGCTGCTGAAGCGAGAGGGTAATTTTCAGGAATGTTATAGCAATACCTGCACAAATGAATGAATGATAGTCAGCAATCTAGTAATATAAAATCGATCTATTGAAAATTTGTGGGAATTGGAAGAATATTAATTATAATATTCACCTTTCATGAACAACAATGTAACTTGAGTATCCTCCCTTAGTGATTGTACCATCCACATCTACGTAATCAAAAGTAAAAACAGATCCCTTTGAACACTGAACTTCTAATCCTTCATTACAATACTCACACTCCCTGCAAGAGTTAACATAAGTTCCAACTCCCACAGGGTCACCAACTTTAAACCGCTGGACGTTGGATCCAACGGCTTTCACAATTCCTACAATCTCATGTCTGGCATGCATGCATGCATGCAGAAAAATGAAATATATAAGTATAAAAACAAAAGATAGAAATGAGCATCTATAAAATTGTTATTATATATACCCAGGCACTAAAGGGTACTTGGATGTTCCTCCTTCATTCCTTGTCCAGTGAACGTCAGCATAACAGATGCCACAATAAGCAATATCTAGTGAAACATCATCGCTCCCAACAACCCTAATATCGACATTAATCATTGCAGAAACGAATTAAAAGACATCATTACAGAGTTTGAGTAACTATTAATAGTTTAAAATATACTATAAGCTCTTAAATAAGCTCTGTCATACAGAATCTATATCGTAGTTCAATATAATATAGTACAAGTTGTAGGGGTATGTACCTGCGGCTGAAATTATAAGGAGAGAGAAGTCCGGATGAATCTCTGGCAGCCCATCCAAGGCAGTTGTGTGTTGAAGAAGTCATGGTAGCTAGCTTGCGTTTCACAGAGCTGAGATTCTGGGAAAAAGAATCACAGTACAAGATATATATAGTACCATTCAGTAATCTTACAAGAAGTTATTTAAATGTAATTGAATGATTCAGAATGTAAAGATTGAAGCTTTGAAAGAGGATTGGATAGATCCGTTTGTTCCAGACTTAACTCGTATAGTGGGTTAGGAAGTCGTGATCCTCCGACCTCATCCATTACGTCAGCTAATCTTCCAAGCGCGTCACCACCTACGCATACATAATTCCCCGGCATTATTAATTTATACTAGTTTTTTTACCTGTATTGCGCGATTGAGATAATGCCCAATGTTTTTTTTTTTTTTAAAAATAAGTATTTAAGTATACATATCAAGGCAAGATTATTTTGGAATTGTTCATGCATAGATAATTGAATGTTAAATTTGGGTATTTAAATAGGTAATTCTAAGTTTACAAATGCAAAATGATATAGTCAAGATTGATTATAATTGTCAATACAATAATTGTATAGGTGTATGGTTGAAACCAAATACGGGACATAAGGGAGAACAAATAAAAATTAGAGCATAAAATATTGAATATATACTAATATTAAAGAGGTAACTACTGATTGTCAAACAAGGACATTGCAAGGTAGTTTCCCACTTCAATTTGTTGTGTGAATTGGATACTCTTTTTGCCAATAAATCCCCAAATAGTTAATGCGATTGGCTTAATTATATTTTTATATTTTTATATTTTTTTTTAAAAAAAAATAAATTATTATTATTATTATTATTATTATTATTATTATTATTATTATTATTATTATTATTATTATTATTATTATTATTATTATTATACCTTTAGGTCATTTTACATGTTAATCTAAAAAGCTAATTTTTTCAAATATCTTTTGACCAACTGTTGATATAATTCGCTGGTCAAATCCGCTAACGCTTACCGCTAACTGTTGATTGTCAAACAAGGACATTGCGAGATAGTTCTCACTTCAATTTGTTGTGTGATTTGAATATTCTCTTTGTCAACAAATCTCTCAAGTAGTTAATTAATATGATTGGCTTTATTAATTTTATTTTTTAAAATTTTCATGGTATTAATAAAATACTTGGTAAATAAATATATAGCATTATGTTGTATTATAACTTTGATATTTAATTAAAAAAATAGTGCACAAAAAAAGATAATAGACAATGTAATGAATATAATCAATTGATGAATTTGAATGTAAAGAATTTTTATATTGGAGAAAAATAAACACAATATAACTAATGAAATTATTTCTCTTATTTAATTTATTGATAATGAATAATTTTTTTTGAATAAAGACATTGTAGATACATAATTCTAAATTAAAGAAATGCATATGTATTATTTTTTGTTGTAGCTACTAAATTATTATTTAATTAATTTAATAAGAGTAAAATAGAGTACTAATTATGCCAACTTTGATTGGGATGGGGTTCGAACTTAAGACCTTTCTTATTGAAATCAATGAGTAAGTTAACGGTGAACTAACAGAAATTAACGAAAAGATAATATTTAAAGGAAAAGTTAACGGATAATCATATTTATTAAGGATAAATTATGAAATCTTAAGGAAAAATTAAAATATGATCAATTTGAGCCATTCATTTGATTAAAAAATTTGACCGTCATTTTTTTCTACCCATTATAGGCCTAACTCTCGTAGGCTCTTAGTATAGTATAGTAGATAGATATTTATGAGTGTAAGACGGCAAATTATGCCGTGCATCCGTATGCACCATGCATGGTGCATACGGATGCAAAAACGACGTCGTTTTATTAAAAACGCGCCTCACTTAAAAAAAAAATTCAGTTTCGATTTCCAGCAACAACATTATATTATGCATAATTTGAACTATATATCCAGAATCAATGAACTAAAATTCCAAAATCGATGAACTAAAATTCCAGAATCTATGAACTAAAATTCCAGAATGAATGAACTAAAATTCCAGAATCGATGAACTAAAATTCCAGAATGAATGAACAACATAATGCTGTTGAGGGGAATCGAAACTGAATTTTTTTATAAGTGAGATGCGTATTTTTAATAAAATGAGATCGTTTTTGCATCTATATGCACCATGCATGGTGCATACGGATGCACAACAAAACTATCCGTGTGAGACTGATCAACAATTGCGGCTGCCTAACATCTTTCAACAATTTTGTCTACTGATTTGGAGTTGGTGCTATCATTGTACATTCAGCATAGCTCCCATGTTTGACTTTAATTACTTACAATCAGTTGTTTACGGTAGCCCGGACCACAGACTTAGGAGGAGCGAGAGCTTATTTGCAGACTTATCTTGAGTCAAACGAACCATGGGATTCGAAGATCCATGGCTCTTAGTGGGCGACTATAATGCGGTAATTGGTAGAGATGAGACAAATAAGTTGACTAACTTTGCTCAATCTAGATTTGGGATTCACATGCCTTAAGTTTGCATGGAAGAGAGGTCTCACCCCTGCCAGCTTCAAAGGCGCCAGGCTTGATCGTACACTCTGTAACGTAGAAGGCTTGCTGACTTTCTTGACCAATGGAATAAGGATACATTTGGGAATATCTTCTTTTTCTTTAGGAAAAAAAAGGAGCTTAATTATCTAGACTTGAGGGAGTCCAGAGGAGTTTGATATCTCATGCATCCTAAACCAGAGCTGCTTAAGTTAGAAAAGAAATTACAAAAAGAAGTTGAGGAAATCCTCTATCAAGAGGTTTCAAAGGTCTAGGGAGGATTAGATCACCTCGGGATTGGAGACGGAAACACCAGTTTTTATCACACTGCCACTATTGTGAAACAATCAGCTAAATGCATGCAATGCATCGAAAATGAGCAAGGAAGGGTGCTTGAAAGAGGAGATGAAATTAGCACTTAGCAGGCATATTAAGCAGTTCTTTGTCAGGTTGTATACTAGGGAGTCCCATCAGGACCTATCACAGTCCATACATGGAGTACCTTCACTCCATGACAGATTAAAAAAGGAAGCCTTTTCAAACTAACATTTTGGACCGAGTGCAAAACAGATTAGCAAAACCCTCTCCTTAGCGGGAAGACAATAAACTCTTGTGCAGTCAATCCTTACAGCTATCCCGATTTACACGACTTCCTTCCTTTGGGGATCATATATAGTATAGGAAGTGTAGTCTCATTAAATGGAGATGAGGCCGGGGGGACTGGGTATCCGTAAACTTGTTCATCTGAATAATGCTTTTCTTGCCAAACTTGGTTGGTTGGAGATTGTCAAGGAACGAAGATAGCCTTTGGGCTAATATTTTGAAATCAAAGTATGTTGTCAATACTAATCTCCCTCAAGCTTGGAAGGGAATGACAAGCAATGTCTAGTTACTTTTAAAAGGTTCAAAGAGACGAATTAGAGATGGTAGAAATACAAAATTTTGGTTGGATTGGTTCTCAGCCACTCACTCAAGGAGATGGTTATAATTATTGATCAAATTCCGGTGCAGGAGCTAGCTTTACTGTACCGTTAATGACTACTGGTGTTCCTCTTTTGGAAGATACCAACCATATCCTAAGGCCAAGGAAGTATGGAAGGCTTTGTATCCTACTGACTCATGATCAGAGCTTCATGGTAACCACTTATTTAATACCTGGTTTGATAAAGGCATTAAAGGGCTTAGCTTTTTGGGGGGAATCACCTTCCCAATCCAGTAGCCAAATTTGCTATTACCCTTTGGAATCTCTGGAAATGGAGAAATGACTTGGTTTTTAACAATGAAACCGAGCCTCTGCAGATCAAGATCAGCACCATAAATGTGCAAGTTGAAGTTACAGATTAAATGGACGAAACCAAATCAAAGTTAATGTTGACTTGATTTCAGCCATTAAATAAAGCAGGTTAGTTGCGGCTGTGTAGTAAGGGATATGCATGGTCTTTGTTACAGTATGAGCACTGGTTCGGTTAACAGTTCGGAAGCCTGGGCTGTACTAAAGGGGATTCAACTAGCCAAACTATTAGGCTATGGGAAAGTAGCACTGGAGTCGGACTCATTACAGGTGGTTAATGCAATCAAAATAGCCACAAGGCTGGACAACATAGTGGATAATATTGCCTGAGCTTGCAGATCGGAGCTTAGCAGCTCAACCATGTTCCTCGTGAACAAAACATTGTTGCAGATATACAAGCTAGCTAGACTCTTTCTCTGTCCATGGTTCCTGGTGTACATTTATTTCAATACCCACCTGTGGAGGTTGATCTGAATCGGCCCTAGAGGATGATATAGCTGGAATTCCTAAATGGAGACAAATCTGTACTTGACATATATTTTTTGGGGTTCCCCCTACAATAGATCTAAAAAAATGTAATAACTTTAAAATAAAGAGCCAATAACCTTGTGGTCTAGTGTAGCTCTGTAGGGATGTCAATCTATCCCCAAACCGATGGGCTGGTCCGATAAAATCCAAACCGACAGAGTTATGGCCTGAACGGACTAGCCCGATGAGCCTGAAACTAATAAGCGCGCGCGGAATTAAATGGGCTAGCCCGATAACCCGAACTAGTTATTAAAAACTATTATTTATTATAGAAGTGATGTGAAACATAACATACATGCAATTTATGGGTGAGTTTATCTTTAATATTTTTTATTACATTTTTAAATAAAATTTTAATAAATATATTACAATATAAATTATTTTTATAATAATAAATAATGAAAAGTTAAAAATTTACTGTAAATATATTATATTATAGTGTAAGTGTGTAAGTATATTAATTATTTTTAGTTATAATTTATAAATGCGGGTTTAAATTAATTGAATTATGTTTAAGTTTATATTTATTAGTGTATATGTCCTAGTTTTAAATATACTTATAATTTACTTTGTATTTAACATTGATGCATGTAATTTATATGTAATATTTTTATTTTTACTTTATAATTATAGTATTATTAAGTTATGAAGTTTATAAAAGGTATAGTTTATAACTTTACTTAATTTATGTAATAAATAAAATTTACATATATATATATATATATATATATATATATAGAGCATGAAGTTAGGCGATCATTATTGTATGGACCATGGTTCACACAAATTGTGTGGACCATATTTTGTGTACTGTAAAATAAAGTACATTCAGTACAAATATAATGTACATTCAGTACAAAAATAATGTACATTGTATTAAGAGAATGTACATTATTTTTGTTCTGAGTGTACATTATATTGTATAATGTATATTCAGTACAAAATAATGTACATTTAATATATTAAAAATGTACTTTTTGTTATGGTCAACACAATAATTTGCCGAAGTTAGGGGTGTGAATAGGTCAGGCCTCTTGTAGGGGCCTATGTCTTGGTCTAATTAATTAAGGTCTAGTTAAGTCTAGCTCATTTAGTAAAAAGGTCAGGCTTGAGCCAATTTCAAACCCTATTAAACTAAACAGCCCAGGCCTATATACTAGGCTCGGCCTTCAGGCCTACAGGCCTGGCCTATTCACACACACACACACACACACACACACACACACACACACACACACACACACACACACACACACACACACACACACACACACACACACACACACACACACACACACACACACATATATATATATATATATATATATATATATGTACATGTAAGTGTAAAAAATGTTACACATTAAACCCCACTTAAGTTGGCTTAAATTAGTTGTCAAAATGATTAGTGGTTAAGTCTCTATGTCAGCACGCTAAGTCTGGATCAGCGCCAGGATGCAGTCCAGGAAAGGTGAAGCTTATTCAAACATTTATTTTGGTCAAGACCCTACTTCCATGGGATTTTAAATCAGATGATGCAAATTAATTTGAGGAATTAAGGGCTGCACTTTTCCAGACCAAAGAGGTTTCAAATTACTTCTATAAAATACTACTTTGTAAAGCATTAAGGTTGAAGATTCAAAGATTAATTTTAAAGAGTTCATTGCTCATATACTGTCCTGATTATCCACTCAATATATACAAGTAAAGAAGGTTTCTCAACTGGTTCATGTTGCGGAGAAGATAGCCTGCACGTCCAGTCCATGGTGGTGTTGGAGTAGGCTATGGAGTAGTTGTAGTTTATACTTTAGAGTGTGATGTACTCTCCTATTGTACTATTGTTGTTCATCTAGTGGATTTGTGTTGACGTGAGTGGCCCCACATATGTAGGAGTGATGCTCCGAACTGCGTGAACATTTCCTGGTGCACGGTTCCATTTATTGCTTTTATAATTAGTTTCTTTATTTTGTCTGGGGTAGATACTGGAGCTAGTCCAACTTAATAATTGAGTTAAAATTTAGTAGGAACCTTTAGGTTATCTCTTGCATTCAAGATCCACGAGCTTTTTGAATTGGTATCAGAGCCTGGAGACTTAGATTATTCGTCTAACCGATTTGGCTATCTCGTGTTTCTTGAACTCAAGACCTCGATATCTGTTCTTTATTCTATTTGTCTGGTTATTCTACTTTGGCTTATTGTGTATTGAGTCTTGCAGCATGGAACGACATAAATCACCTCCTGAACTAACAGGTGACAGCTATGCAGACTGGAAGGCCCGCACCAAAATGCACATACAAGCTCATGGAGAGAGGGTCTGGAGGGTAGTTCTTACTGGATGCACTCATCCTACCAAAGCTAGAGCCACTCCCGAAGATCCTCCAGTCCTCAAACCAGAGACAGAATGGACGGTGCTGAGATGACTACCACAGGATATAACAATAGGGTGTTAGATATTATTTTTTCGTTAATGCATGAAAGTCAGTTCACTATTATCACAGGTTGTGACTCCACTAAGGAGGTTTGGAAGGCACTGGAAACTACTTATGAGGGGACTGACTCAATTAAGCAGTCCAAACTGCAAATGGTCCAATCTGACTTTGAAGATCTAAAAATGACAAAAGACGAATCAATAGTGGATTTCCATGCCTGTGTTCAGGAACTAGCAAATCGTGCAATCGTTCTAGGCGAACCTTTCTCTCAACCTAAACTAGTCAAGAAGATTCTTCGACTAGCAAATCGTGCAATCGTTTTAGGCGAATCAGTGGGAAACTTGAAAACCTATGAGATGGAAATACTCTCTGACCACACTAAAAAGAAGAAAAACACTGCCTTTATAGCTGAAGAACATGAGTTAGTATCACGAAACTCTCAGTCCAGGGAGAAATCAAGTGGAAAAGGCATTAGGTGTTATGAATGTGAAGGTTTCGGCCATGTTTGAGCAGAATGCGCAACATACCTAAGGCGTAAGAAGTCGATGAAGGCAGCTCTAACCTGGAGTGATGATGACGAACCTGAACCTGATCCTGATCCAGGATCTGATCCAGAAGAGATCTCCGGTAACCTTGTGGCATTCACTGCAATAACCAACATGGAGTCTGACCCAGAAGCTGAAGTAGACTCAGAAGCTGGAGAATATGTGTCGGTTGAAAACCATGATTTACCAGTTCCATCATTTGAAGTAGAATATAAAAAGTTATATGCAAAATGGGAAATTCTTGTAAAAGTAAATAGATCTCTGTCTAGTCAAGTCAGTAATCTAGAGAATGCTAAGCAAGTGTATAAAAATCAAATTACTGACAGGGATAACATCATCAAAGACAGGCTCAAACGCGAAGAAGAACTCAAACAAGAGTTGGACATGCTCAAAAGGAGAATTAAAATGATGAACAACATTTCCACCCTCGACCAAATCTTGGATTCTGGAAGGACAACATCTACCAAGTATGGTTTTGGTTTTTCTGGCGGAAAAGGCAAGGCTGTGACAGTTTTTTTAAAAGCTTCTGACTCTGACTCAGCACCTGGACCAGATTCGGATACTCCAGAAACTAGTACAGCGCGGGAAAGGTTTGGTAATGTAAGGCGTGACAATCCAAAATTTAAATTCTATAACCCTATTTGTCATTATTGCAGCGTTCATGGCCATATCAGACCTGAGTGTTTTTACTTTTATAAAGATCAAAGGCGTGAGAAGTACACTCACAAACACATTGCACTGTTTGTAAAACAAGTGTGGGTTAGGAAAGCAGATTTTATATCCTAATTAACTCCAATCGCATCTCAAGGGAAACTAGCAGGGATTAGAGAATTTGCAAATACAAGATTATTGAAGGGTCATCATCGAAATAAAACCAGGTATTTTATAATTCAATAAGTTTTGTTTTTAAAAAAATTAAATAAAATTGATCACTATTTCAGGTCCAGAAGAATTGCTGGCCTAGTCTAGAAAATATTAATCCTAATTCTCTTATTGCTGACTTGGAGAGTTCAAAAAATCTAGAATTGTGGTACCGTTTTCTACTCTCTCCTCTACTATTCAATTGGGAGATTATTGTCTTTCTCGTTGCCTATTGCACTGCATAGTTCTATTTTGCCTGGATTATCTTGTTTTGTCTTCTTTGACTGGTTCTATGTGGTTATTAAATGTCCATCTATGGTTTGATCGATTTTGTGTGATTGTACCTTCTAATTTATTTACTTCAGTTATGCTTGTTGCTAATCTTGTCCAGTCTGGTCCTGTGTCAGTTTCTGCTCTAGAATTCTCTGTTTCTATCTCTGCTTCTGTCTCTACTCCAGGAACGTCTGGTCTAGTTTCTATATCTTCGTGTACCTCTGTCATAATGTCTGAATTTGAAAGTTAAATTTATTTTATGTTATCTTTTGTTTCTTTGTGTTTTTTTGGTTGGTCCGGTCATGGTCGTGTATGTTTTGGTTGTGAGCTTTCTGTGCTAAATATTATGAATCTGTGCCTAAATATGAGTTATATGAATCTGTTCTTGAATCTACTTTATATGACTATGTGCCTGAATATGCTTTACCTAAATGTGTTTGTTTTATTTGTTAATCTGTCTATTTTGTTTGACTCAATTTGAAATTTCTTGAATTTTTGTGCTTCTGTGTTATTTTTTGAGTTGTTTGCATGTTGATGTGCTTTGTTCTGGGTCTCTCATTTTTGTTCAGCTTGTGCAGGTTCATATGGAAAAATTAATTCAGACAAAGCAAAAGGAATCTTGCTCTAAGATATGGTGTTACTTTGACGAACAGTCAATGTACATATTGAGGGGGAGCATGCTTCTTTGGATTATCCTATTATTCGGATTATCTTATTTGGATTATCAAATTATTCAGATTATTATATTATTTGGATTACCTTAGTTGGATTATCATATTATCTGGATCAGCATATTTTTTGGATTATTTTCGTGGATTATCTCTACGTGGTGAATTCTAGTGTTGAATATAGAGATTATTGATGTATGGATGAGATATGGATATTAGTCATGATAATGGATGATGAATTAGAACTTGCCCCTGCTTCAAATAAGTCGGGAACTTCGTCAGCTCATAGTCCGACCCACTGATGATCACCTTTGACCCTTATTTGAAGGGGGAGTATATCAAGTTGAGGGGGAGTATCGCCCTTGGCAAACCTTTGGATATATTTCAGGCAATCTCTATTGAAGCTCTCTGATTAATGAAGTTTTTGGTTGAAGCACAACTCCTGCCGATTGCCTGATCCAGCTCATGCGTCCTAATTATTGTAAGCAAATTACTCAATTGGCTAATAAAGATTATTAAGAGTTATGTTTAAATAAGCCCATGGGTACATTTGATTGTGTGTTTTGTAAACTAATAACCAAAGGGGGAGATTTTAAGTGTAAAAAATGTTACACATTAAAACCCACTTAAGTTGGCTTAAATTAGTTGTCAAAATGATTAGTGGTTAAGTTCTGGAACTAGTCTAGTCTCTGTGTTAGCACGCTTAGTCTGGATCAGCGCTAGGATGCAGTCCAGGAAAGGTGAGGCTTATTCAAACATTTATTTTGGTCAAGACCCTAGTTCCATGGGATTTTAAATTAGATGATGCAGCTTAATTTGAGGAATTAAGGGCTGCACTTTTTCAGACCAAAGAGGTTTCAAATTACTTCTATTAAATGCTACTTTGTAAAGCATTAAGGTTGAAGATTCAAGGATTAATTTTAAAGAGTTCATTCCTCATATTATGTCCTGATTATCCACTCAATACATACAAGTAAAGAAGGTTTCTCAACTCGTTCATGTTGCGGAGAAGATAGCATGCACGTCAAGTCCATGGTGGTGCTGGAGTAGGCTCTGGAGTAGTTGTAGTTTATGTTAGGAATAAAGTGTAATGGTTTTGATATGCCAAATTTGTATTTGTAGATCCCCCAATTTTATTTCATAGGTCTAGTAGAGTCTTAGACCATGATCGGGAAATTATTTAATTATGAAAAGAGAAAAACAGAGGAAAATGGATGAAAATAGAAGACGAAGATATAAAGCCGAAAATTAAGAATTTGTCTGGAGAAAATGACAAATTGAAGAAGAAGATGAATGATACAATATTCACGTCGCTACTACTCAAAGAAGATATCCCAGAAGAATTTTCGTGAAGAAAATTAATATTGGAAGAATGCATGAAATTGACTTGGAGATCAAGCATCTATGGAAAGAAAGAAGTACATCAAATGCGATTGGAGATTTAATTAAAAGCTGTACGGACAAAGTGGATGATGCTTGATATATTATCTGAAATGGCTCAAGTTCAAAACTCACGATTAACAATTTTACAAGGTAAAATTTGAGAAGTCAGATTAAATTAATCTGATGGAATTGGGCGCTAGATTAAGCTATGGGCGCCAATTATAAGAGGAAATTGGGAAGCAAGCCAATTACAAGAGGAAATTGGGAAGCAATTTCACTTGGGTGGCAATTGAGATGCAATTGCACTTGGGAGCCGAGCCAATTCAAAGGAATTGGGAGCCGATTTCATAGAAATACTTGGGTGGCAATTGAGATGCAATTGCACTTGGGAGCCAATTCAAAGGAATTGGGAGCCGATTTCATAGAAATTAGAAATTGAAATTGGGAGCTAGTTCGAAGCAATTGAAATTGGGAGCCAGTTTCAGAGAAATCAAAATCAATTGAAATGAAATGAAATTGAAATTGGGAGCTAGTTCGAAGTAATTGAAATTGGGAGCCAGTTTCAGAGAAATCAAAATCAATTGAAATTGGGAGCAAGTTTCACATGGAAATCAATTCAATATGGGAGCCAATGTAGAATTGAAATTGGGAGCCAATTGAGGTTGTAGTATGGGATGCAATTTCAAAGTTGGGGACCGTAGTAAGGGAAGACATGAAGATCAAATTGAATTGAGAAGAAATTCAAATACCAGGAGAAGTCTGGGAGCCAATTTCAAAGTCAAAGTCAACAATTCAAATTGGGAAGCAATTGAAAGCACCAGGAACAGTTGGGAGCCAATTGCAAGTCAAAGTCAATTGGGAGCCAAATGCAAGTCAAAGTCAATTTGGAGCCAATTACAATGGAGAAATTCAAATTGGGTGCCAATTACAAGCCAATTGAAATTGGGTGTCAATTACAAAGAAGAAATTCAAATTGGGTGGAAGTTCAAAGCCAGTGTGAAGTCAGAGAACACCCAGACGTGAGAATGAAGAAGATGAAGCAGAACTTACAGTGAAAAATATTCTCACAAGGAAAATACTAGTCTAACTAGTATGGGATTAAAATAAAGATTATTTTTAAATCCCAAAGATACAAAGACCACTTCAGAGCTGATCAGAGAAGCCATTCTACACCAAAACTGAGACCCAGATATTTTCACTCAACGTTAAAACAGAGGAGTATCAGATGAAGTTTGGGAGCTCATTTACATGGAGATGAAACTCCATCAACGGCTAGCTTATCTCTTTCTGACATTTTTGCAGAAGATAAGATAAGATCTCTGACAAAAGATACAAGATTTCAAAAATGAGAGCGTCTCTTTCCAACGGACAGATTCTCATTACCAGCTATAAAATGATGAAGATATGAAGACTTGAAGAAGAACGGAGCAGAGAAAAATATACGAGCAGAGAGCTAAAATTCTAAGAGCTAAAATCTTCAAGTGTGAGAAAAGAACTCAGAGAGCTTCAAAAGAGAAATATTCTGAGAGTTCTTAAACAGAGCAAAGCAGAGCATAAATATCAAGTGCTTTACTTGATATATTCAAAGAGAGAAAACACTCAGAGCTGTCAAGAGAAATCATTCCAGAGTGTTTATCTTCATCAAAGAGACCTGCGCATCATTGAAGATCATCTACAGAGTCTCAGAAGTTGGAAGCAAGACAACACTTGTTTTGGAGCAAAACAAGAGAAGGGAGGAAAGTAGCACGGAGCTGTGAAATCCTGGATTGTCACACGGAGCTGTGAGATCCGAAGCAGCAATGTCGGAGGCACTGGGCGTGATTGGTGTGGGCTTGGTGATCAAAGCACCAGATCACGGGATACGTTTCTACCGGAGTGTGGAAGACGGGGGGAAAGTAACGCGGAGTCGTGAAATCCTGGGATAGTAGCGCGGCGACATGAAACCCGAAGCAGCAGTGTGGTGTCACTTGGCGTGATTAGTGCGGGCTTTGTGATCAAAGCACTAGATCACGGAAATTCATTGTATCTTGGAACCAAGGAGTGGCAGATATAGTGAATTGGCTCTTGGAGAAAAGAGCAAGTGGAGTAGGAGGATTACACCACCTCGCGAACCACTATAATTGTCTTGTGTTCTTTACTGCTTTCTTTACATACTGCTCTTTATATATTTGCTCTCACGAAGATATACTGCTCACACAATCTCACACACACTTTATGTTTATTTATTTCCGCTGTGCACCATACTCTAACAATCTAGTTAAAAGTTTTGGTTTATCTCTGTCTTAGCAATTGTTGTGCTGTGCGAAAAAGTTTGAAAGTCTATTCACCCCCCCCCCCCTCTAGACTTTCACCCTACCTCTTTTGGGACCAACAATTGGTATCAGAGCAGGTGCCTATCCGATTCAGAATTTGTCTCTAACTGATACCAACAATTGGTATCAGAGCCTGTAGCCTATTTGAGTCAGTTTGTACCAACCTTTGGTATTTAAACACGTTGCCCAACTGGGTTAACTGTTTTTGACTGCTAGGTTGATCCATTCTACAAAGTGTGTGAATTGGATTAATCTTTCATATCTCTCGTGATGATGATGAAGAAAGATTTAGCTCAAAATCTATTATTCTCTCTTGATAAATTGGATGATTGGAAAGTTCGTATGCAGGTACACTTATCGGCTTTACACGATGAAATGTGGGAAGTTATTTCCACTAGCCCTATCGAAATATTAAAAGTCAATACGGCGTTTGTTATATCCCCGGATGCTCCACAGTACGTACAAAAGCCAAAACCGGAATGTACATCGGACGATAGAACGCGGAATAATCTTGACAATATTGCCAAGGATATTCTATTCAAATCCGTTGATGATACAATATTTCCGAAGATCCGAAAGTGTGCCACTGCCAAAGAAATATGGGAAACTCTCATCAAGATTGGCGAAGGAGATGAACAAGAAAAAGACAATAAGCTCACAATCGCCATGAAGAAGTTTGAAGATTTCAAAATGCTCTCAAATGAAAGTGTTGCAGACATGGAAGCTCGAATGATCAAAGTTCTTGGAGAGATTAGTGATCTTGGCAAAAATATTAGCCAAAAAGAAATTAATCTCAAAATCCTACGAGGCTTACCATCTGCATGGGATATGAAGGTTACGGCTATGCGCGATCACCGAGATCTAAGAATGTTGTCAACAGACAAATTATTTAGTGATCTAAAAGCATATGAGTTTGAAATGAAGGCCAAAGATGATGATGTACATGAAGCTCGAAATTCTGCTCTAATGGCCGAACAACCGTCAACCTCCAGGTCAGTAGAAAATAATGTTGATTTTATGACTGACGAACAATTTGCTCTTTTTGTCAAAAAGTTTAGAAGGTTTATGCGAAAAGGAGACAACAAAAATTCTGCTCGTGGAAAATTCATCTCTCGCATAACACAAGAAGAAAATAAGGATTTATGCTACAATTGCCGCAAACCCGGACATTTTAAAATAAATTGTCCGTATCCGATCGTTAGCAAGTATCAAGGCAAAAATGTTGAATCTACGCCGAACAAATCCGAAAGCAAAAGGTTCAAGCGCGACAAAAGAAAAGCTCTCGTTGGCAACGAACCAAACGAAAATGATGATTCGGAGGATTCATCATCAAGCGATGAAAGTTCATATTCGGATGATGATACAGCGCTAATATGCAATCAATTGAGTTGAGTACAAGTGAAGATTGTCTTATGGCTCTTGACGCAGAGGAAGAAGAGGTAAGTTCTAATTCTTTCAATTATGTTAATTCCTCTTTTTCTCGTGAATCTATTGATAATCTAATGCGAGATTGTCAAGAGATTATGCTCACTCATCCTCAACTCAAGGAGCGCAATAATATTCTAACTCTTGAAAAAGAAGAAATGAATAAAAAATTGCAAGATGCTTTACTTGAAGTGAGTAAATTGAAGAATGAAAATATTCATCTTCAAGAAGAGTGTAAAGCAAGAGAGGTTAGAGAACATAATCTTAGAGCTATTATTGCTACGTTCACTAATTCGTCTAAAATTATAGATAAAATGGTGAGCATGCAAAAGCCATCAGGAGATAGAACCGGAATTGGTTATGACTCCACATGTTCTCAAACCCCTCAAAATCTGACTAATTCTACTACTACTTTAAATAATAAAGTTCAAGTGGTAAAATTTGTTAAAAGTCAGAATAGCACAATGAGACAAGGACTTGGCTATCAATCAAACGCAAAGTTGAATGTTGAAAGGCCGAAACAAGTTTATACTACGGCAAAGCAACAAAAATTCTACAAGCAAAGATATGCCAAAGAGTCAAGTGCAAAAAGATTTCATAGAAAAGAGGGAAGTTTTTCAAGAAATAAAGTTGGGAGATTTTATCCCACTCAAAAAGATTGGTTGTGCAATAGATGTAATATTTTTTATAGACCAAAGCAAACATTCTCTTCCCAGGTGCCAAAATATAAAAATAATTTTCAAAACCCGGCGCCAAAAATATTTTCTAATGTGAGTTATGATTATCGTGTCTCTAATGGTTACAAATCGCCTCATCTTAATTCAATAAGATCAAGGTGGGTTTGGTTACCAAAAATCACTAACAGTAAAGGACCCAAGCAAGTATGGGTACCTAAAATTAATTAATCTTTTTTGCAGGATGTTTGGTACATCGATAGTGGTTGCTCACGCCACATGACTAGAAATAAATCATATCTAGTTAATTTCAAAGAAATCGATGGACCAAAAGTTATATTCGGAGGAAATCAAAATTATGGAATTACAAAAGGAGTTGGCACGATCAAGAAAAATGGTTTGAAGATTGAAGATGTTTCTTTCGTTGAAGGATTAAAATTTAATTTGTTGAGCACTAGTCAATTTTGTGATAAAGGCTATCTTGTAGAATTTTCTAAAGATAATTGCCTAATCAAAAATGAGCTCACAAATGAGATTATTTTATCTGGAAAACGGCGAAAGAATATGTATATTTTTGATTGGAGCACAAGCAAAGATTCAGTGTGCTTAATGGCCAGAAATTCAAATGAAGCTAATTGGGAATGGCACAGAAAGCTCAACCACTTAAACTTCAAGACTATCAATCAGCTTGCAAAGAAGAATCTAGTAGAAGGCTTGCCAGATATTATCTTCAAGAAGGACCAAGTGTGTGATGCATGCCAACGCGGAAAGCAAATCAAATCATCATTCAAATCAAAGACGCACGAGTCAACGTCAAGACCGCTAAGCTTACTACATATGGACTTATTTGGACCGGTTGATCCAATAAGTGTAAGTGGTAAGAAATATACTCTCGTTGTTGTTGATGATTTTTCCAGGTACACTTGGACCATGTTTCTCAAGAAGAAAAATGAAGTTGAGCAAGTTCTACCGAAGCTGTTGAAGCAACTACAAAATGAGAAAGAATTGCAAATATCAAAAATACGAACGGATCACGGAACCGAGTTCGTGAATGGAGTTATACAAGCTTTTTGCAATTCACATGGAATTTCTCATCAATTATCTGCCGCAAGAACACCGCAACAAAACGGTGTTGCCGAAAGAAGAAACCGGACGCTCAAAGAAGTCGCACGAGTGATGATTAGTGCTGTCGGTCTCCCGAAACGCTATTGGGCGGAAGCTATCAACACTGCTTGTTACACGCAAAATCGAAGCATGATCCATAAGCAGCACAAGAAGACGCCATATGAGCTATATAAAGGGAGAAAACCAAATATTGGTTATTTTCATATTTTTGGATGCAAATGCTTTATTCATATTAATGATAAATTGCATCTAAAAGCTTTTGATGAGCGTGCAGATGAAGGAAATTTTCTAGGATATTCAGCTACCAGCAAGGCGTACAGAGTTCTGAATAAAAGATCAATGGTGGTTGAAGAATCCATACACGTGGTATTTGATGAAAAATCACAAATCAAAAATGGCGCTCTGGACGAAGAAATTGCACAAAATGGTAACAAGTGTCATATTGATTTTTGTGATACTAATGATACGTGTGAAGATGATGTTTTGCAGGGAATGGATGAGTTGGAAATTAATTCTCTAGAAAATCCCATCCCTCACCCAGAAGAAGTTGGAAATTCTTTAAATAATAATTTTGGGAGTGATGCCTCACGTGGGAATGGAGATGCAGTACAAGTTGGTGATCCAATTAATGATCAAATTGCATGTGATGTTGGTAATCAATTTCAAGACAATTTAATTGATGAAATTCGAACCAACACTGCAAATTCACAACAAATGGATCCACCCAGTACCATGCACCCATTTCAACCAGATTTAAGATGACTCAAAAATCACCCTCCAGAATTAATTATTGGGAATATCCATGAAGGCGTGAAAACAAGATCATCTACCATGGAAGCATTGTTCACGTGTTATCTATCTCAGATTGAACCAAAAGAAATTGACGAAGCTCTCAATGATCCGGATTGGATAAATGCTATGCAAGAGGAGCTCGATCAATTCAAAAGAAATGATGTTTGGGAACTTGTTCCAAGACCGGCGAACCACAATGTTGTAGGAACCAAATGGGTCTTCCGGAACAAAGCAAACGAAAAAGGCGTGATTGTTAGGAATAAAGCAAGGCTCGTTGCAAAAGGATACTCTCAAGAAGAAGGAATTGATTTTGATGAAACTTTTGCACAGGTGGCTCGACTTGAAGCAATCAGAATTTTCCTAGCCTACGCCGCACACAAAGATTTCACCGTTTATCAAATGGACGTGAAAAGCGCATTCTTGAATGGTCTACTCGAAGAAGAAGTTTATGTCGAACAACCCCCAGGTTTTGAGGTAAAAGGCGAAGGTGATAAAGTCTACAAACTTAAAAAGACATTGTATGGGTTGAAACAAGCACCTAGAGCTTGGTATGATACTTTGTCAATGTTCTTGATAAGCTGTGGATTCACCAAAGGCCTTGTTGACAAAACTTTATTTAAAATTCAAGATGGTGATCATATTTTATTAGTGCAAATATATGTTGATGATATTATTTTTGGAAGCACTAACAATTCTCTGTGTGAGAAATTTTCAAAGCTTATGCAGAATAAATTCGAAATGAGCATGATGAGTGAATTGAATTACTTCTTGGGCTTACAAGTCAAACAACTGAAAGAAGGAGTATTCATCAATCAAGCAAAGTACACCCGCGACTTGATAAAGAAGTTTGGCCTTGATGGAAAATCATCGATCAAAATTCTAATGAGCACATCAATAAGGCTAGACAAAGATGAAGATGGAAAGGATGTCGATCAAACAAAATATAGAGGAATGATTGGTTCACTTCTATATCTTACTGCAAGCAAGCCGGACATTTCTTATGTTGTGGGCGTGTGTGCAAGATTCCAAGCAAATCCAAAAGAAAGCCACCTCACCGCAACAAAGAAGATCATACGATATCTGAAAGGCACAATCAATGTTGGATTGTGGTATCCAAAAGGTACAGATTTTACTCTAACAGGGTTTTCAGATGCGGATTTTGCAGGTTGCAAAATAGACAGAAAAAGCACTTCCGGGACATGCCAGTTCTTGGGGGGAAGGCTTGTTTCTTGGTTCAGCAAAAAGTAAAATTCCATCGCAACTAGTACCGCCGAGGCCGAATATATTGCTGCAGGGAGTTGTTGTGCGCAAATTTTGTGGATGAAGCAACAATTGAAGGATTACGGAGTTAATTGTGATGACATTAGTATTTATTGTGATAATACTAGTGCAATCGCTATCACTCACAATCCGGTGCTTCACTCAAGAACCAAACATATCGACATTCGACATCATTTTATAAGGGATCACGTTGAAAAGAAAAATCTGAAGATCGAATATATCCCTACGGAAAACCAAGTTGCTGATATTCTCACGAAGCCTTTATGCGAAACGAGATTTTCTACCTTAAGGCACGAGTTGGGAATGATCGAAATGAGCTAAGTATCACTGGACTTAATCTCTCTATTTAAATTGATACTTGTGCTCAAAATAAATTGTTTATGTGAATAAATTGTTTTATGTGTTTCTATGCATGTTTTTATTCAAAATATTTATGTGATAAAATTGCAATATGTGTTAGAAATTTATTTGTGTATTTGCATGTATTATTTAACGTGAGATCATATGCCATGCAAATTAATTTGATAAAATATGCAATTCGTGATTTATTTGATAATTTGTATAAAATTGCATGTTTTAATGTGTTAATCAGTTTTTGAGTATGTGTTCATGTTTCTGTAAATTAACTAACTTGTTTGCATGAACAATTTGCTCTAAAAATGATTTACCATGATTATTTGATACTATATATGTGCTATGTGCAAAATGTGATTTAATATGTTATTTGTATGTGTGTTTCGTATATATGCTATATAAATTGCTATAAAATGTTTTAGAAATCTAGAAATTAGTATTTTTGTTAGTTTCTAAAATATTTTGGAATCTGATTAATATGTTTTATATAAAGTTGTTTCTAGTTATAAATTAGGAATATGTGTGTCAATTGTGTTAATTTCCAAATTATATGTATTTTAATTAGGAATGCCGTGTATATGTGTTTAATATTTTGGTATGTGTGATTAATTATTTGTGGAATAATTTTTGCTACTAACGAGATGTTTGAGTATGTTTATATCTGTGGTACACGATTTTGAGAAGGAAATCAGGAGACAAAGGAGGAAAATTAGAGTTTAATTGGGCATCAAACCTCCACCCATAAACTCGTACACTTTCTAAACCTCCACCCAACCTAAACCTCCCCCCATAATCCTCTCCTAAATCAAATCTTTCCAAACAAGCTCTACCCCCTCTCTCAATCGACACCCCATCTCGCCTGTCAGAAATCTACACTATTAATCGATCCTCACAAACAAATCTCAAGGAGATCAAACCCAAATCCTTCCTAAGTGTCTCTTCAAATCTCACCCCTCTAACACCTTACGTGCATTGGGTATTTCTAAAGAGGGGTGAGCATTAAATGTTCCTGTCTGCTCATGATGACATTTTCTCTTTCCTCATAACACTATCTATCAGATGACTCATCTACCCTAAACTCACCCAATCGACACACCTCAACCAAAGGGTACAATTGAGAAGTCCCATCTCTCTCTCTTAAATTCGAAAAACCCCTTCGAGTCATCCTCCTCATATAAACCCCTCTCCTATATCTCAAAAACTCTTTCAAGACCTTCAGAATATCAGAAAACTCTCTCAAATTATCTCTCCTCGATCAATCGATCTGATCATCATGGCCCAATCTGGAAGAAAGCAAATTGATGCCTATTTCTGCCCTCTCGCAACAAGTGACGAATGGGATGGTTCTCATCCTGAGTTTTTCAGACTAGGTTCTACCAACAAGGACACAGCCGAGAAAATTCTTCAAGCTTAAAAGACTGTGGACTGTTTGATATCTTCACCTACAACTACTTTGGAACCTTTGAAGAAGATGTAGCCGAATTTTATCTACATGCAGTCGTTGAAAAGGACTCGATAAATCTAGAGTTGGAGGATCAGAAGTTTCGATCACTGAAGATGACATACACAAGTGCTTAAACTTTCCTGAATCTCAGATAATGCCAAAATCTCACAGCTATGTTGTTCAAAATTTTTGGAATGAGATTCGTGGTCCTACGGCTCCAATTTTCTCTGATGTATCGCTCATAAGAATATATTGAAGTTTGAATATGAGATGTTGGTGGACATGATTTACAAGATTCTTGAACACAAACTGGGAAGTACTGAAGATTTGACCGCGTCAACAGTGTGCCTGATGGACGGAATCATGAAAGGAATAAAATTCAAATGGCAAAATTTATCTACAAGAAGATGGTTATTTTTGTTCATGCTGCCAAACCAATGAAGAAACCTGCTGTAGTGGACCGATTCTATCAAAATGTTGGATATGGTCTCATCATTGGAGAACTGCTAAGGAAGAAGACAATTCCAATGAGAAAACACAAAAATATTGGAATTTACAGAGCTCTCTTCAGAAAATTCAGTCCTAATTTTGGAAAAAGGTCAAGCCAGAGAAGAGGACAAGAAGTGGGAGTCTACAAGTTCAAAACACCTCAGAGTTCCAGACGAGAAACAGCAAAGCAATCTCAACCTCAAGTAATCAAATGGGATCAAGCAATAGATCAGGAAAGATCAAGAAGCCATCAGTACGGCTATGGCAGTTGTTCCGATCAAATATGCCGAACCAAACGTGTTGGCCGAAGGAGTTGATGATACTACAAGAATGAATTTGCAGGAGTTGATGTGCAAATTTCGAATGATCTACAAAGAAGCTCTCGAGTCAATCTGCAGCGAAGGAAGTGCAAGACCTTAGTTTTTGACTCAGCGCTCATTCAAGATGATCCGGAGCTGTTGAAAGAATTGATAATGGTGCAAACTTGAGAGAATGGAAACTTGAAAGATATCATTCTTTCATGTCAAAAATCACCCCAGATTTGATACGGAGTGAAGATTTTTCCTTGGAATGGTGTGGAACGAACGTGATGCTAGATGCACTCAACATGGATTTAAATCAAGTGTATCACATGAAGCTACACGAGAAGGCAGCCAGACAAAAAGGAAAAGCACCAATAAAAGGAGCAGTACGGCTCAAGACGTTTAGCCGAACAAGAGAGACAGAATGAAATTTCACTTCAGTTAGCTCTACAAAGTCAGTATATGACACACATCATTATCCAGGTAACACATTCTTGTGGATAATGAATTTTTGATGAAAGAACTGAAGGACGGCACTCATTGATGTACCAATCATAAGCACTGAAAATCATATGGACATACCTGTGAAAGTCCATGATGCTTCTTTATTGATATCTGATTTGACCCCCACACCAATTAATGTGAATCTGGAGTGCAATGAACAACTTGTGGGAGCCAATGAAAAAACAAGTTTCAGAAGAAAGAAGAAGAGATATACCAGTGGAAGTTGCAGTAGAAGTTGCTACTGAGAATAGACTGCAAATCACAGAGGATTTATCCAGTGTATTGCCGGTACACCATACCGAGTCTACCATGCCTACCATGACCTGTTCTAGAAAATGAATATTTATTTACAGAGAACTACACGAGAACAGAGGTCTTAGAAGAAGAAATTGGTGATCTCAATCAAGAAGCCGAATCACCTGAAGAAGAAGGGATGCAACTTATTGATACAGTTGTTCTCACATATCCGAATAAAGTCC
>NW_017617411.1:0-2500 GCF_001879475.1 Ipomoea nil
CGAATCCGAGAGCTCGGACAGTCGCCTCGTGCCAAGGCCGCGCGACGATTCGCGACGACCGTGAACGTGCGATGCCTTCTCCCGTTCGTCCCGCGCAAAATCCACGCGTGTTGCGAAGACGAGCGCGCAACGAAATGCAAATACGTTAAGCCGTCAGTGCCGTGCGAGGTATGCAACACAGGAAACCGTCGGCGACCAAGGCCTTGCGCCCTTGTGTCGTCTTGTATGAAGAGGCGTGCTTGGCAGGACGTCGCTGCTCGAGCAGGGATCCAACCTGACCGCACACGCCGATAACCACTCACACACCGTCTCGCGTCGCAAAAAACGCCCCAATCGCTTAGCCGAGGATCGATAGGAACCCGGCCCGGACGAATCCGGTGCACGAGTCCCCACCGATGCTGCCGTCACGGCAGGAACGCCCCGCGTCGATAGGTACGAAAGGTAACCCTTGAATTCCCATCTCGCCGCTCACATTGGTTGTGAGTCCGTCTCGCCATCGGGTGAGGTGGAGGAAGCCCTCGAGGAGTGGAATCCCTCGATCAATGCAATACCATACCTCTTGCGAGGTGGGTCAGCCCCCACGTCCGTCCGGAGCACAATCATCCTCTAACGAACAGCTTACTAGACGGTTGGAAACGGGTCTCGGTAACTCACAACCTACTACGGTATGTTGCAGATTCACGGTTGCTCGATTGACCGACAACCCCGCGCCAACGACGTTTTTTGGCATGTCCGTCTCCCTCAGTGCCCCGCGTCGATAGTTACAAAAGGTAACTACCGAATTTCCATCTCGCCGTACGCATTGGTTGTGAGTCCGTCGCGCCATCGGGTGGAGGAAGACCTCGAGGAGTGAAAGTCCTCGATCAATACAACACCATACCTCTTGCGAGGTGGGTCAGCCCCCAAGTCCGACGCTAAGACAACGCCCGTTGCGCTTGGGCAGATTCGTAGCGAGCGCACAATCATCCTTTAACGGACAGCTTACTAGACGGGTGGACACTGGTGTCGGTAACTTACAAGCCTACTGACGGTATATTGCAGATTCACGGTTGTTTTTTTGCCCAACTTGTTCCACGGCCGTTTTTTTGCATGTCCGTCTCGGTCAGATCCGGACGTGTCGTCGAACGAGTGCTGTGGAGGAAGCCCTCGAGGAATGAAAGGCCTCGAGCAATACAATATTTCTATCCTCTTGCGAGGTCGGTCAACCCCCACGCCCGACGACACGTACGCTGCACTGCGCTACGCTGGGCGGGTTCATTGCGAACGCCCGCCTCCGCCCCTACGGCGCACCGTAATTCGTTAACGAACAGCTTACTAGACGATTGGACACGTGCCTCGGCAACTCACAACCTACTGACGGTATATTGCAGATTCACGTTTGCTCGATTGACCGAATTCACGTGCCAATGATGTTTTTTTGCATGTCCGTCTCCGTCCGGTGCGCCGCCCCGCCTTGCGACTCCGATGGGTCTATGCCGGTCCCCAATAATACGTACGAGCGGCGGGAACACTCGTACGAGGCCTACGGGACGAGGGGGGCCCGTCCCAACACGTTCCGAAAAAAGTCGACCGGCACCTCAACTACCATACCCCCCCTATAGTAGTTAAAAAAAAAAAAACCCCAGTGACAGCAGTAGACACGGTTTGTCCCGTAAATCACACGGTCATTTCGGGTGGTTCCGTGCATTTTTTTTCAAATGTTATTGCATGGTCCTTTAGTTTAGAGCATTTTAACAATGCTTGGTAAATTTCAAAGCGTTTGGATGATTATTTCATTGAAAACGACGATGTCCAAATTTATGCCCAGCTGTCCGCAAAGTTCCTTGTCTGACTTAGCCAAGTACTTGGGATTGTTGGGAATGTGAGAGGAATATATGGCATATCGTTTGCCTCACTAATTAAATAGTACAATAAGCTCTAAAACAAATGTATATGCCATTTTGGCACGAGAACGACGTAAAACGACATAGGCCAAGGCATAACACAGAACCGTCGTAAAAGTACTGGGGTGGCAGGCGGGTAAACCTCTGTTGCGTGATATTTTCCGCATCCGTCCGCAACTGTGCGCAATTTGGGCGCCCTCGTTCCGCATAAGTCCGCAACCTCGGCACCCTCGTTCCGCATAAGTCCGCAACCTCGGCACCCCCGTTCCGCATAAGTCCGCAACTTGGGCACCCTCGTACCGCAACTTTCCGCAACCTCGGCACCCTCGTACCGCAACTTTCCGCAACCTCGGCACCCTCGTACCGCAACTTTCCGCAACCTCAGCACACCCGTACCGCAACTTTCCGCAACCTCGGCACACCCGTTCCGCATAAGTCCGCAACCTCGGCACCCCCGTACCGCAATTTTCCGCAACTTGGGCACTCTCGTACCGCATAAGTCCGCAACTTGGGCACCCTCGTACCGCAACTTTCCGCAACCTCGGCACCCCCGTACCGCAATTTTCCGCAACCTCGGCCCACCCGTACCGCAACTTTCCGCAACCTCGGCCCACCCG
>NW_017617412.1:0-21142 GCF_001879475.1 Ipomoea nil
CCCAACCTGGATATCCAGCATTGTTCCTGTGCGCAAGAAGAATGGCCAGATCCGTGTGTGCGTAGACTTCCGAGATCTTAACGTTGCATGCCCGAAAGATGACTTCCCACTCCCTATCACAGAGTTAATGATAGATGCCGTAACTGGACACGAGATCATGTCATTCATGGATGGCTCATCCGGTTACAATCAAATCCGCATGGCGCCAGAAGATGAGGAGTTTACAGCGTTTCGTACACCAAAAGGTATCTACTGCTACAAAGTGATGCCCTTTGGTCTGAAAAATGCTGGTGCTACATACCAAAGGGCCATGCAGACTATATTTGATGACATGCTGCATAAAATGGTGGAATGTTACGTAGATGACCTGGTTGTGAAGTCGAAACTTCGCACAGATCACATGATGCATCTAAGACAAGTCTTTGACCGCTTATGGAAGTTTCAACTCAAAATGAACCCCCTGAAGTGTGCTTTCGGGGTTGCTGCCGGAAAATTCCTTGGGTTTACTGTTCGACATAGGGGCATTGAGATTGAACAAGCAAAGATTGACGCTATAATGAAGATGCCTGAGCCACAGAACCTTCATGAGCTTAAAAGCTTGCAAGGGAAGTTGGCTTATATAGAAGATTCATATCAAACCTAGCAGGAAGATGTCAGCCCTTTAGCCGATTAATGAAGAAGGGTGTCCCGTTTGTATGGGATGAGGCCTGCAAGAACGCATTCCAAAGCATCAAGTCCTATTTAATGAAGCTGCCTATGCTAACGGCTCCAATTCCAGGACGCTCGTTGATCCTTTACATCTCCGCCCAAGAAAGCTCTGTGGGTGCTTTACTTGCACAAGAAAATGATAATGGGAAAGAAAATGCCCTTTATTATTTAAGTAGAATGATGACGTCAAATGAGCTCAATATCTACCGATTGAGAAGTTGTGTTTGGCCCTTGTATTCGCAATCCGAAAACTCAAGCACTATTTTGAAGCGCATACAATTCGACTAGTTTCCAGGGCAAACCCAGTGAAGTATGTCATGCAAAGGTTGTTCTTCCGATCAACTTGCGAGGTGGTATTTATTATTTCAACAGTTTGAGATCACTTATGTACCACAGAAATCCATCAAGGGGCTAGCCTTAGCAGATTTCCTGGCTGATCATCCAATTCCTGCTGAATGGGAGTTGTCCAGTGACCTACCTCATGAGGATGTGCTTGTGGTTGAAGTTTTACCTCCATGGAAGATGTACTTTGATGGAGCGGCACACAAAGAGGGGGCAGGCTGGAGTTGTCTTTGTTGCACCGGAAGGGGAAGCGCTTCCTTATTCATTTACCTTGACGGAACGCTGCTCGAACAATGTTGCCAAGTATCAAGCACTCATTTTGGGACTTGAAATTGCAGCTGATATGAAGCAGCTAAGGGTTAATATATATGGGGACTCCAAGCTGATTGTCAACCAAGTACTTGGGGTTTATGAAGTAAAGAAACCAGAGTTGATTCCATACAACAGTTACGCAAAAATGCTCCTGCATTGGCTGGGAGATGCTACAATTGAACACATCCCAAGGAAACAGAATAAGCAAGCCGATGCCCTAGCCGCTTTAGCTTCAACTGTATCCCATCCTATAGATGAGGCTCGATTGCGCGTGTGCCAAAAATGGGTGGTTCCTCCAATCTTTGAAGACGATGGCTCTCTTGACGACATTGTTGAACTCCCGACTGCCTCTGTCTATGAGGTAGATAAAGATGATTGGAGGCAATCATTGATTGACTACCTTGTTGATGGGAAGTTACCTCAAGACCCTCGTAGGAGGGTAGATGTAAGACGTCGGGCTCCTCGCTTCATATATTTCAAGGATGCGTTATATCGGCGCTCTTTTGATGGTGTATTTCTTCGATGTTTAGGTGAAGAGAAAGCTTTACAAGCAATGGAGGAGGCTCACTCTGGAGTGTGTGGTGCTCATCAATCTGGTCCTAAGTTACATTTTCACATCAAAAGGATGGGTTACTACTGGCCTACGATGGTGAAGGATTGCATAGACTATGCACGTAGATGTCAAGAATGTCAATTCCATGCGAACTTTATCCATCAACCTCCTGAACCGCTACATCCAACGGTAGCATCATGGCCATTTGATACGTGGGGGCTCGATGTGGTTGGTCCCATTACACCCAAATCATCAGCAGGGCATTCGTATATATTAGCAGCCACCGATTATTTCTCAAAGTGGGCTGAAGCAGTGGCCTTAAAGGAAGTGAAGAAGGAAAATGTTGCGGATTTCATCCGAGTTCACATTATCTATCGTTTTGGCATCCCTCGGTACATCCTAACCGACAACGGGAAACCATTTGATAATAAATTGATGGATAAAATCTGCAAACTTTTTGAGTTCGAGCAAAGAAATTCATCAGCTTATTATGCGGCTACAAATGGACTTGCCGAGGCTTTTAACAAAACTCTATGCAATCTACTAAAAAAAGTGGTGTCGAAGTCAAAACGTGATTGGCAAGAGAGGATGGAAGAAGCATTGTGGGCATACAGAACTACATACCGTACACCAACACAAAGCACTTCATATTCACTGGTATATGGGGTTGAAGCAGTTTTGCCTCTTGAACGCCAAATACCTTCTCTAAGGTTAGCTATCCAAGAAGGCCTTACAGACGAGGATAATGTAAAGTTACGGTTGGCAGAGTTAGAAGCTCTCGACGAGAAGAGGTTGCGGGCTCAACAAAGTTTAGAATGTTATCAAGCTCGAATTTCTACAGCTTTCAACAAGAGGGTAAGGATTCACTCATTTCAAGTGGGCGACAAGGTGTTGGCGGTTCGTAGGCCTATCATTATTACAAAGAAAACTGGGCACAAGTTTACTCCAAAATGGGATGGACCTTACGTAGTACAAGAAGCATACTCAGGAGGTGCTTTACAAGCTAATTGATGAAAATGGTGTGCGAGTTGCCCTATTAACGGAAATTCTTAAAGGTCTATCACCCTTAAGCACACGGGACTAGTTGATGAATGATATCCACCAAAAATGTAGTACGTGGTTAAACTGGCTAAAACATCTCGCCTGTCTATGGGTGGGCCCAAGTCATAGAGCCTCCTGACCCGCACGAGCTTAAACTGTGTACGGTAAACTCCTGGCCCGCATGAGTTTAAACTGTGAACGACCCTACCTATTCAAATGTCCTTTGAACTACGTTTGACTTGATCTCCTTTGCAGGAGTACGTAGCGCTTAGAAACACTTCTTCGGAGTTCAGTCATAACTAAAAATAAACCCCTTGTTTACGTTTGTTCAAAACAATGTAGATGTATGAGAGTTTAGTCCTCTCTATTCACGTTGTAATTAAGAGTAAATTCTTGGCAGATTTCTACTTAAAGTGACTCGTTTTGGTGTAGACTTAGTTGTTTTTGTTCACGTTTGTGTTCAAGTTGCTTTCTTCCAAGTACACTCTTCTGCACTTGTAATCGAGAAATACTTTGCAAGTATTGTTGAAAAAAAAAAAAAGAAAGCCTCGGTTCCGAGTGAACTCATACAAAGTAGCCGAAATACGAAAACAAGTAAACAAATGGAAAATCAAAGAGCTAAGCAAAAAAAAAAAAAATCTAAAGTATTCTAAAGCTCATGAATCTTCCTTATACGCTTCCAGCTCTCTTTTGATTGAAGTAAGTCTTTCTTCGTCTTCATCCGTCAACGTGGGGCAGTCTCGAATACGTTTAAGTTCCTCCTCAGCGGTGGTCACGGCCTCTTGCGATGCGTTATGTTGTTCTCGAGCCTTTGTCACACGGTCTTGGAGTTCCGGTCCTTGCTTCAATCGCTTTCAACTCTTCCTGCGCATCCTTTATCACTTTCTTCGGGATGGTTTTCGATCGGCTGCTCGTCGCCAAGGGTTTTCTGTTCGGCAAGAAAAAGCGCTTCGGTTGAGAACACTTCTGTTGAGCTTCCATAAGGACACATTGCGTTAGAACTAGCTTCGCGGCTTGAGTTTCAACGAGCAGTGCATTCGAGAGCTGCGACGGCGCCCGATCGTAACCTTTGGCTTTATCAAAGAACTCGGCCACTCGTAGCTTCAATGTTGATAGGTCTACACCGTCCCGTCCCATTTCTTGGACTCGTCTTTCAACGCTTCCTTGGTAAGAGGAGATTTTTTCAGCTGGAATCTCGTTAAGCTTCCTGCAGATACTACTCCAAACTCCTGCAATGAAATCCATGTATTGCGATATAAAATGACTCCTCGCCCGGAAGATAAAGGCTTGTGACGGTTCTGGCTGCGTCTCCTGAGGAGTTGCGTTTAAGGCGGCGTTGACTGGTGGGATGCTACCTCGAGGTCAAGGGTATTAGAGCGTCCGTCACTTTGTCCCATTGAAGATTGATGATTTGATGACTGTGGCTCGACAGGATCCTATAAGAAGTAGTGCATGTACGTTAGCAAAGGCCAAAGTTCAACAATATAAGAAATGGAAGAATTTTGGGAGATAGCTTAACCTGGCTCAATCGTCTCCCTCTGGGCCGTTTCCAACAGCGATCTTGATCACTACCAGCGTCCTCGTCCGAGCTTCGCTGCCTCGCTTGCTCCTCCCTGTTCCTTCGAACGGCATGTCCTGAGGCTTCATCCCGAGGTGACATGTCCTCTTGTGCAGGTGTTGTTTTGTTCCTCGAGGTGGTCAATTGTCTCTTTGTTCCTCAGTTCTTTCCTCCCCAACATGTACATTTGGGTTTCCGTTAATGGCTATATCTGTGGAACGATTCTCGAGAAGGTTTGCATTCACATCAATCAACCAGGCCTTGTACTCGTTTGAAACATGCTTCTTTGGAGCAGTCGGGTTCATGGGAAATGTCGCCCTGGATTGGGAGTTGATATTTTCATATTGGCAATGGAGTTGGAATCCTTCGGTGAGTGAAACATAGCGGACATCCTTCGCCAACAGGCCGGGGCATATGCTTGATAGAATCCAAATTGACGACTGAAGCGATGCGGCATGTAAGGCTCAGCTTTGCATTGAGACCCTCGGCGCAAAACGAGGAAGCTAGGGCGCAAACATATGAAGTACTCAAAGTCTTCCCTAATCCCTTTACGGTCGTCATAAAAGATAAAATCTCTATTATCCTTGTGGGAGTTGCAGAGCCAAGAAACGTCCCCTTTAAATATCTTCTTGCGGGCATCCATCTCGTTGTAATACCTTGCACCACCTTCCCAGAATAAGTGACCATTTTTGGGTTGCTAACGTGAGGTTAGGAGTCTTAAAGTGGGTTTGGTAGTAAGTTGCTAGCCAACCGTACACGTAATGGATTGGAAAAGGATCCCCTATTTGACCAGGAGAGTGGGATTCCGAGATTGAAGTTAAACCAGAATAGATACTAGCAAGTACTGGAGCCGCAAGACATATCTTTTCCCCTCTAGCCATCATGCATGCTATCTTGAAAGTCTCTGGGCGAATGGTTCTTGTTGGTGTACCTGGAAGGACAAACACGCAAAGCCAACAAGATAAGAACGCGGCTAAGTAAGCTTCCTTTTCAAAACGCCGGGAGATGCCTAGTTCGATAAAGGGCATCCTGCTCACATCTAACCACCTGATGGATTTGTTAAGTTATCCGCTTGGGTTGTGGTATTCTTTGGCCGGGATTTCCTGTCCTTTTAAGATGGAGGTTGAAAAGCTGGATGTGTTCGCGGTTTTCTGCACCAGAATTCAATCCATCGCGATGTGTCCTTTTAAGATGGATTGAATTCTGGTGCAGAAAACCGCAAACACATCCAGCTCCTCAACCTCCATCTTAAAAGGACAGGAAATCCCGGCCAAAGAATACCCACAACCCAAGCGGAGAACTTAAAAAATCCATCAGGTGGTTAGATGTGAGCAGGACGCCCTTTATCGAACTAGTGGTTAGATGTGAGCAGGACGCCCTTTATCGAACTAGGCATCTCCCGGCGTTTTGAAAAGGAAGCTTACTTAGCCGCGTTCTTATCTTGTTGGCTTTGCGTGTTTGTCCTTCCAGGTACACCAACAAGAACCATTCGCCCAGAGACTTTCAAGATAGCATGCATGATGGCTAGAGGGGAAAAGATATGTCTTGCGGCTCCAGTACTTGCTAGTATCTATTCTGGTTTAACTTCAATCTCGGAATCCCACTCTCCTGGTCAAATAGGGGATCCTTTTCCAATCCATTACGTGTACGGTTGGCTAGCAACTTACTACCAAACCCACTTTAAGACTCCTAACCTCACGTTAGCAAACCCAAAAATGGTCACTTATTCTGGAGAAGGTGGTGCAAGGTATTACAACGAGATGGATGCCCACAAGAAGATATTTAAAGGGGACGTTTCTTGGCTCTGCAACTCCCACAAGGATAATAGAGATTTTATCTTTTATGACGACCGTAAAGGGATTAGGGAAGACTTGAGTACTTCATATGTTTGCGCCCTAGCTTCCTCGTTTTGCGCCGAGGGTCTCAATGCAAAGCTGAGCCTTACATGCCGCATCGCTTCAGTCGTCAATTTGGATCTATCAAGCATATGCCCCCGGCCTGTTGGCGAAGGATTTCCGCTATGTTTCACTCACCGAAGGATTCGCGATGCTTGAACGTAAGAGGTGTCACTTTCTTGCTGGTTTAAGAGATAAAAGGCCTCGAATAAGCTTGCACAACACTTGTTTGGGCCCCTTTTTAGGTCCAGGGCACTCGGGATGTGTTCGTCATAAATACCGCCGGACAGTGGTAGTCCCCCAAGAACGTACAAATCTCGAAGCGATATGCTCACCTCACCAGACGAGGTGATCAGGGTATTGGTGCGCGGGCACCATGCTTCGCAGAAGGCTTTGACGATGTTGACGTTGTTGTCATACGTAAACAAAGATGCAAACACAGCATCATATATCTTTACATCCTTTAAGGTGTCGTGGGAGAAGTGAAGTATTTCTTCAACCCACTCCCAATATCCTTTTAGAAAAAGTGAATTCGCCCTCGAAGTCTATGTCTTGGCCCCACGAGACCTCAGCATTAAGTATACGATGCCCCAGTGTAGGAAGGGTGTCTTTGGAAGGTTGGTGCTGGCATTCCGGGTAGCAAGGTCCACACCTTGGATGGCGGGCATTCATACTCGGGGGTCCAGTTGCTCTCGTGATACGACATCGTGAGCTTTGGCGGGTCACGTATTGCTACGGGTGGGTTAACCGTCAGTGTGACTTGATGATCGCTGTTTTTTCTCGATATCACCATGACCTCTTGCCCGTTACGTCGTTGATCTTGAAAGTACGCCATCTTGAATGTGTCAAAGTCGAAAAGTCGCTGCAAAAAAAAAAAAAAAAAAAAAAAAAAAAAAAAAAAAAAAAAAAAAAAAAACAATAACTATGATATATTATGCACAAATATATAGCATATACATAGCGCAAAATTAAATCGACGAATTATATATATATTGCAAATTTTTTGGACTATGATCCACACAATTTTATGGGCCGTGGTCTATGCAATAATGGTTGTATACATATACTACATGTGGACTACATATGTTAATACATTGTATACATATATACACAATATTATATAATAATAATAATAAGTATTATTATTATTAGTATTATCATTATTATTAGTAATGTTGTTATTATTATATTATTATATTATAGTATTACTATTAAGATATTAGCGAAAAGAAACAAAACAAAAGAAAAGGAAAAAACGAAACAGAAAGCAAAGCAAACAAAAAAAAAAGAAAAAACAAAAAAAAAAAAAAAAACGAAAGTTTGAAAGGTTATGCGTGTGTATATGTGAGCATAACTTGTGCTTGTGGGATTAATATATTATTAGTGTAATTATGTAATTTGTGGGGTTAATATTATTAGTATATTATTAATATTTTTTTTGAAAATCAGTATATTATTAATATGTTATTACTATAATATGATGATATATGTAATCTAATGTATTTGCATATGGAATGAGTTGGCACGTGAGGCTATATATTAGATTAAAGACTTGTTTTTCATTCCCATAATCATGACGTAGGCTCTGCAAAGTCACATGATTGAGGGAAAGAGTTGTCTTTGAAATCCGCATATAGACAGACAGGAGTTGACTGAAATGGTTGCCAAACAGATCAAAGCCCTTCAAGCTCATCCTTTAGTCATCAGCGACAGTCACACACGAAAGGGGAATTTAGATTAGGTGACTTCTGCATAGAGTTAGGCGAGAAACTCCAGCAGTCCGGCGATCTTCATCAACTTCGGTGATCTCCGATGATTTCTGCAGAGTATCTCCGGTGACCTGCAAAAGACAGAAACAGAGTCCGGCAGTTTCGTCGACGGATTGCAACGGTCAACCTCCGGCGGTGTCAGGACGAACTCTCACGTCCATGATTGAGCCGTGACCTCTGGACCTCGGACCCGGCGATCTTTGGACTCCAGCAATAATTCCAGCAAAGGCGGCGATTTCTAAAAAAAAAAAAAAAAAACAGGAGGAAAACGCAGTCCGGCGGTCTTCATAAACTCCGGCGGTCTTCATAAACTCCGACGGTCTTCATCGATTACAGCAGCGGTCTCCGGCGACTTTCAAAAAAAAAAACGACGAAAACAAAAACAAAAAACGTCTGGCGAAGTCGTGGTGAAGAACTAGAGTTGGATGGCAGATTCCAGAGGCGACTTCTATGAAGAAGTCCGGCGGGCAGCAGTCCGGCAACCTCCTAAAAATGGAGGCCACCTTGAGAATGTAGATGCTTTCGTCTCTCAAGCCTGAATCCTCCTCTGCAAATGACTTCCCATAAAGCAACTGAGCTTTCCCCAACTCAGCAGCGTTCGCGGCGAAGAACAAATCCCGGCGAGTAATTGAGCGGCCTCGACGGTTGAGAAACGGATTCCAGCGAATATCTCCTGCGCCAACAACAATAGAAAAACAAATCCCGGCGATCTTTTCGTTCAACAATTCCGACGGCCTCCGACGAGACTTATGGACTCGGCAGTGTTTGACGGTTTATGACCGGCGACTTCTATGAAGAACTCCGGCGGGCAGCAGTCCGGCAACCTCCTAAAAAACAAAAAAAAAAAAAAAAAAAAACTCCGGCCACGAACAACTCCGGCGGTCTCTGACGACTTCTGCAAAAAAAAATATTCCGGCGAGGGGTGGCCCAGGTCAGTGATAAATCCTCCAACAACGTCGTTCTCCGGCAAAAGGCTGAATGGTTTTATCCTTGAGAGGTAATCTTTCACTGGCTTTAATGACGGAGGACGGATTCCGGCTCACATCTACCTCCGGCAGTCTCAACAACCTGGTGATCTCCGGTGACCTCCGCAAAAAAAAAAAAAACAAAAAAAAAAAAAAAAACAAAAAACAAAAAACAAAAAAATTCTGACGAAGAGATTTCACATTGCTTGTTATCCCATGAAGCTGGCAAGATTCTTTGAGGCAGTGATCAACAAAAATCAAATGCTTCCAGCGGTTCGTATTATTACTCCTGCAATGTGTACGGAGGCAGATGAAGGTAAAAGATGGCAACGTAAATTTTACCTGTTGATTGAAAGCTAAACTCCGAATGACTTCTTCTTGATCCTCTGCTTTATTGGCGTGATTATGCTTGTGTTCAGGCTCCAATTTATAGCACAGGGTGGGGTGGTATTATAGTTGGAGTTGAGCTGAAATTTAGCGTCCTAATACGATTGAGATTCTACTTCTGCAAGTTGAGTCAGTTATGCCGCTAAAATCATGTGTGTTCTTGAGTTAAGGTTCATGTGCGACACCGTGAGTTTGAAGAGATAATGGGCTTAGAATGTTAAATGGGTCAAGGGACATGATATCCAACATAGCAGGAGTTTCAGGGGCTTATGGAATGTCTTGGGCCTATGGAATATTCAAGTGTATAATTGGGCTTATGAAACTAAAACATATTGGGCCATATTTATTCTTTTATGATTAAAATGATTTTGAGTTCATGAGATACTTAGACAAACATACTTAGACAAACATATCTACGTGAGATGCTCAGACAAACATATCAATGATTTTGAGTTCATGGGAATTTAGATGCACTGTGATGAATTTAAAGGATCGTTTTGTTAAGTTTCAAGACTTCCTCGCTCCAAGCACATTAAGCGACATGTCCCGGCAAGTCTCGAGGGGGCAATTTGTAGACACAGAAAATTTGAACCCGACAAACGGACTGATAAATGGTTATTGGACCGACATTGGGATTGATTATTGGACCAATTTAATTAATTGGATCATAGAAATTAAATTGATTTAATTAGTACAATTAAATAAGATTTGGGCTATTGAATTAATTAATTAATTGGCCCAAGCCCATTTCAAGTTTGAATTTAAATTATAATTATAATTTTAAATAATTTAAATATAATATTAATTTTATTATATTTGAATTTGATAATTATAATTTAATTTGAATTTGAATTAGATTATACAATAATGAACCTGGACTTGATCTTGGACAAGGTTCATTTTCCTAATTAATTAATTAATTGATTAATTAATTAAATGGGGAGTTTGTTGAGGAATGTTGGTTAGGCTTCTAGTATAAATAGAGCCTTCATTTTCATTCCAAAACACACTTGAAAGCTTGAAGAACTTGAAGGCTTAGAGCTTGAGGGCATTGAACAACTTGAAGACTTAGAGCTTGAGGGCATTGAACAACTTGAAGACTTAAGGAGTTGAGAGCATTTGAAGAACGCTTGAAGGCGTGGAGGCATCTTTTGAATATTTTGCAGGTACTTTGGAGCTTTGCAGAATTGATTGTCTCAAAGATCTTGAAGCCTTTTGAATGCATTTGAGGACCTTCAGGCGGCTTGAGTCCATTGCATGTGTTTTTGAAATTTTGCAGGATTGATTACTTCTAAGTTCTTGACGCTCGTTGTTGGAAGTCACGTCAATTAAATCCCGGAAGCCACGCCAATTAAATCCCGGAGGCTACGCTATTTGAATCCCGGAGGCACTTCAATAGATAACGTCAGTGAAGAATCAGAGGACTAGACAGAGATTTTGTACCTGCATTGAATTATACACACGCTGTACACAGAATTTTGTGAATATATACAAAGTTTACTTTTTTTGTGTTTACACATACTAAGAAAGCAGACTCTTTCCCTTCGATCACAAAAATAAATAAAACTACAATGCACAAAGACTCAAAATAATCATGGTGCCCTATCCTACCACAGAATACTAATTACTAATACAATGCAAATTTCACAAAACCCCAAATGCACATACTGTTTTTGGTTTTTTTTTTTTTTTTTTCTGTTTTTTGTTTTGTTTTGTTTTGTTTTGTTTTTTGTTTTTGTTTTTGTTTTGTTTTGTTTTTTTTTTTTTTTTTTTGTGGTTCCCTCTGTATTTTTATTCCAATAACTAATAGCTCATCAAATCCATTACAAACACACTACCTTTTATTTTTTAACCATTTACGCCGCTTCACATCATTCCATCTCTCAACCTTTTTAAAACCCAGCCAAATCACTCTCTCCAGACGCTACTTAGTGGTCCATACACTATATTTTCCCCTGTTTATGCATCCCTCCATTGTAGTTATGTCAACTACTTTTTTCTAAACTAGTACCCATCATGTCATATTCTACAGACTTGGGGCCAGAATCCGATATTTTTCTCGTTAAATAGAAAACTTAAAAAACAAAAAATAAAAAAAAAACAAAAAAAAAAAAAAAAAAACAAAAAAAAACCAACATAAGATGTATTCACAAACACCATCGCCGTCGCTTCACTGCCCCCTAGACCTGCATTCATCTGCCATCCCATATCCACGGCCCCTCCCAGCAAGTAGAAAGAGCAGCACACACTTATTACATTAATAATCAAAATCAAAATCACATTTTGAGAATGGTAAAATGCACACTAGTTCTGTTTTTAATTACATCAACAATCAAAATCAATTCCAAGCAAACAATAATATACATTGCGAACTCACTTTACTACATATTACACACAGCAGTGGCGAAAAAAAAAAACTCTGAACAAAGTCTTACAGATTCTAGTCGCAGCTTCCAATGATGTTCGCCGTTGACTTTTCCAAGGTGTGATGTCGGCCATAGCTTCCTATTGTCTCGTGTTTTCCCTTCTCGTTAGATTGTGCAAGGAATTTTGGTTGAATGGACTGTGCAATGCCAACAATTTACCTAGAGAATCGGTGTTTAAACCCTAATGGTAGTCAAACAGGTTATGCGCACCTTCCATTCATGTTAATTCCCCTTCACATTATCATTTACCCTTTTACCCCCTACATTTATTACTTCTACCATTATTACCAATTTTAGTGGATTTTTAATTACCAATATTTTGCATTCTGAGCCATTAGATTGCTTCATCCCACGGATCAAAATCAGCCACACTCCTCACCTAAGACCATATCCTCACTTGAACCTCACCATATATATGGCTTCGAATCCGGTGCACCCCCTCTAATAGATGAGACCATGAGGCCTCCTAATATCCATTGATTCAATTTTCATCAATGGTTGAGATTATAAGATATTAGGGTAGTAATTAAGGACATTTTCCAATGTAAAGGATATATTAGTAATTGTAATTCTAATTTATTTATGGACATAATATTATTGGAATCTGTAGCATTAAATTAGGGAGTTTGTGGATGGAAATTAATACCTTGAATTACTACAAAGGCTGATGATGTGAACTTGGCGTGAACAAGGCTTGAGGAGAAAACGAACGGGTAAGTGCATTTACGTGCCATTGTCTGTGCATACACTGAATATTGGGTTTTTTTCGTTGGGATGGTGGGAGGGGGGTGGGGTTGGTGGACGAACTAGAATATTTGTTATGTGCGTAGCGTGTGCGTGTTCAGTTGGTGAACAAACTATTTTTTTTCTTCTTTTTTTAGGCGGGTGCACCACTGTTTTCGTGTTGATGCGTTTTTTCGGGGTTGCCTTGTTTGGTGTGGTTGTTTGTGCGTAACAGTGTCTTACCGTGTACAAGATAGGGTGTGATTTAGTTGCTAATTGGCAATATTATTTATATTTTCCTGTCTTTCGCATTTAGTTTATTTGTGTTTCTGTTGTTAGGTTGATGCGTGTGTGTTGTTTGGTTGGTGCGTGAACCAAGCGATTCTTGAGCAAGAATGTTTAATTAAAATTAGATGACCTAAAATTGATTGAGAACTGGATCCGTGTGTAAATTAATTTAGTTCTAGATACAGACATTTGCTTTGGAACTTTGTGCATTTTTGGCAATGGAACTTTGTATCATGTGGTCCGCGTCGTTTTTTTAGTTTTGTGTCTTTATTGCAGATCTTCCTGACCTATAGAAAGCTAGAGGAAATTAACACAATACTATGAATCTTCCAGAAGCACAAACAGCCACGTCCTAGAGGCTGCTTTTAACAATTTGGCTTGTGTAACAAATTACCAGGCTGCTTACCAACGATCCTCCTCTTTCGTCCATTAACCTCACTCTGTCGAATTCCTCAGCACCATGAAAACCGAATCAAAATCCAACCAGTACGAACAAACCTGAAAAGGGCAAACACGGATTCACGAACGGTTTCTGGACGATAAAATCCTCCCTCCGCTACTTGCTTCGCTTCCAATGATGTTCGCCGTTGACTTTTCCAAGGTGTGATGTCGGCCATAGCTTCCTATTGTCTCGTGTTTTCCCTTCTCGTTAGATTGTGCAAGGAATTTTGGTTGAATGGACTGTGCAATGCCAACAATTTACCTAGAGAATCGGTGTTTAAACCCTAATGGTAGTCAAACAGGTTATGCGCACCTTCCATTCATGTTAATTCCCCTTCACATTATCATTTACCCTTTTACCCCCTACATTTATTACTTCTACCATTATTACCAATTTTAGTGGATTTTTAATTACCAATATTTTGCATTCTGAGCCATTAGATTGCTTCATCCCACGGATCAAAATCAGCCACACTCCTCACCTAAGACCATATCCTCACTTGAACCTCACCATATATATATATATATATATATATATATATATATATATTTATTTATTTATTTATTTATTTATTTATTTATTTATCATCTTTCACTCTACATATCAGCTCCCTCATCAACAATATAATAGATCAATGTCTAGAATAGTTACCAGATTGTCACTCCATTTTTCTCTAATTTTTTTCACGAAATAAGTATTCTTAGGCTGAATATAACGCCAAGATATATCTAAAAACATAATAAGTTTCAATCTAGGTTATGTCCCTGGTTTTATGTCCGTTTTTTCTGTTAACTATTTTTGTACCTTATGCTATAAATGTTGTACTACATAATTATTTGGACAAAAATTATCCTTGCCGTTATAACTTCTGTTATCTTTCACATTATTATTATCATACACTTGCATACACAATATTTTTTTCTTACATTTTTCAATTGGTAAGTTTGATTTTATTTAAATCTTAATTAAATGTTACCATAATTATATTTAGTAATATATCATTTCTATAATTCTTACTTCATTAATATTAATATTAATTCTACAATTTTATATATATATATATATATATATATATATACATACATACATATTTATATACATACACACACACACATATTTATATAACTAAGATTTTAACATTAAGTATTGATATTGGGCATATATTTTTGTGCATCGCGCATATGAAATACTAGTATAAAAAGATATGCTCCAAAATGCTAAGAAATATCAATTTTTCTCACACTAGCATTTCCCTTTTCTCACACTTGCATTTCTCTTAGATCCACCTAATTAAAAAAATAATAGTAACTCACTTATAGAAAAGTGTGTCACATTACATCACATCACATATAAGGTAAGACAATGAAATTTTTTAAAAACTAACTCACAATAATTGAAACTTACTTGAATTATTATTATTATTTTTGTATCTTTTTTCATCTTGGGAAATTGTATGATCATCATCATCATTGCAATTGAAGCACTGGAGGAGGACCCTCTTTCCAAGTTCAAGTCCAACTATGGCCTGGGGTAGAGGAGGTTTCTACTTAGAGCTTACTGGAAACACCCAGCATGCACTTCTGCGCCACCAACTTGCACGGTTACTCCACGGACTGCGCCACCAAATTGCACGGCTGTAATTTGGAAACTAGGCATTTAGCCCACTTGAATCTTGATTAAACATGTCTAGATTTATTTACATTAAATAAACACAAAAGCACAGGTAGAAACAAATCAAAAAAATGAGGAATTCTACTTACCAATTTACAATAGGAAGTCTCTGCGCAAAAAATATTGTGAAAGTTGAAGCTTCTCTTTTGTGCCATTTCCTGCAATGGATCATATCAAAACTTCTACGCTTCAACCTCAACCTATCGAGAAAGAAAACATTGTGAATGGAAGTACCAAAAGTTACCCAACCACTAAGGTCCTATTTGGTAAAGGGCTGTTAGCTGATAGCTGTTGGCTGTTAACTCATTGAGTTAAATAGAGGTATAACTAGTTGATAACATTAGCTGATTGTAGAAAAGTATTTGGTAAATTAGCTGTTAGTTGTTAGCTATTTGGTATAATTCCATTTTTCAAAAAGCTAATTGAAAAAGTTACTTTGAGTAGCTTTTTGAATTTTAGTATTTTACAGTTACAAAAAGCTAATTAACCAAACACTTCTTTTAACCAAGTCAAATAATTAATAGTGGTCAAATTAGCCAAAATTGACCTATAGGTTAACTTTTTACCAAACAGAGCCTTAATATATATCCAATTGCTGAATGTAATATGAATATGTTATCAAATTCAAGTAACCAGTACCCAAACACTACATTTATATCGAATTGCTGACTGTAATCCTACTTATCTTATCAAATTCAAGTAATCTTCTTATCCGTTTAGATTTTACAAAAACAATTACCGACTAATTGACAACTCATGCTGACAAATGTAGAGTAATAAACGTTATAAATTTAAATGTGAAGAAAAAGTAAATAATCTTCTATTAGAAAATGGATATGGTTATAACCAACAACACTGTCAAATGTAATTTAATTAGTATTAGACGAACTCATTTGACTAGCAATATAAAGTTTCTCATATATATATGAGTTGTACTTTAAAAAATATAGTAATACACATTAATTAAAGTTACCATAAAAATTTTGTAGTATAATGCAATGTACATGTAATAATAATAATAATAATAATAATAATAATAATAATAATAATAATAATAATAATAATAATAATAATAATAATAATAATAATAATAATAATAATAATAATAATAATAATAATAATAATTATTATTATTATTATTATTATTATTATTATTATTATTATTATTATTATTATTATTATTGTTGTTGTTGTTATTGTTGTTGTTGTTGTTGTTGTTGTTGTTGTTATATATAGACACACACACACAATTAGAATATTTCTATATAGATTTGTGCAACAACTATAAACAAATAATAATACTGCAATCTTGATTAAATATTTCTAGATTTATTTACATAAAATCAACACAAAAGAACGCACATAAACAAAATCTAGAAGAAAAAAAAATAAAAGAGAAAAACTTGAATTTTGGTATACAAATCAATTTATGTGAGTAAGTCTTGGTGAAAAAAATCTAATAGAAGTTAAAACTTCTATTTTGTGTCATTTTCAACAGTGGACACTAGTACACAACTACAAAAAAAAAGAAAAAAAAAAAAAAACCTTTTAACGTTGATTATTTTGTATAGTAATTATGGACTACGTAGTAAATAAATGATACGATGTTGATTTTAGAAAATTGATGTCGTATATCATTTAAGAAATAAAGAAATGACATGATTTTTCAAAAAAAAAAAAAAAAAAAACCAATGTCTTTTACTTATTTATTTTTAAAAAAAATTGTGAAACGACATTGGGTTTTTCACATTTCTCTTTTTTTAAACAAATAAATAAGAAATGACGTATGTTTTTTAACAAAATTGACGTCTTTTCTCTTCATTATTTTTTTTTAAAAAAATACGACGTTGATTTTTTTTTTTTTAAATCGATGTCGTATCTCTTTATTAAAAAATTTAAAAATAGTTCCACGTCGGTTTTTAAGAGAAACCAACATTGTATCGATTGTTTAAATTTTAAAAAATATATTTCTAAGGGTCACACTTGTGTGAGACCGTCTCACAAGAATTAAGCATGAAGTTTATCGTGGTAATCTGGCCTGTTCGCATAACGTCATACTCGGCCGTCCGGGTTTGGAGGACCTCGGAGCCTTGATCTCGATCGAGCACCTGTGCTTGAAGTTTCGCACGCCGAACGGAATAGGAACGGTACGTTGTGATCGCAAGGTCGCCCGCGACTACTATTTACAAGCATGTAGAGGAATGGGCAAACGCGAGATGCAGGTTCACGAGATTACCGAGAGGCCCCCCAAGAGAACGGTGATACCTCGCCCCGAGCCGGCCGTCGAGCTAGAGGAAATTGAGATTGACCCCGCACGGCCTAGTAGACGGGTAAGAATTGAGGTCGGCCTTCCTGAGAAACTAAGAGGGGAAATCGTGAGAGTACTCCAAGAGCATCGATTGGTTTTTGCCTGGGGCCCGGAGGATATGCCCGGCGTCGATCGGTCGATTATATCGCACCGACTCGCCGTGGATCCGGAGCACCGACCGGTCATACAGAAGAAACGATACCTGGCCAACGACCGGAGGGAGTTTGTGAAGAAGGAAGTTAGCACGCTACTAGCGGCTGGGCACGTCCGCGAGGTTAAGTACCCGGAGTGGTTGGCGAATGTGGCCTCGTACCCAAGCCCCCGCGTGGCGAATGTGCGTGGATTACACCGATCTTAATAAGGCCTGCCCAAAAGACCCGTTTCCCTTACCTCGGATCGACCAGTTTAGTCGACGAAATGGCCGGGTCGGCACTGCTGAGTTTTATGGACGCCTTCAGGGGGTACCATCAGATATTTATGCACCCGGCGGATGAGGAGAAGACCGCCTTCCTGACACCGGACGGAGTTTATTGTTATCGAGTCATGCCCTTCGGCTTAAAAACGCCGGAGCTACGTACACCCAAATGGTGGCCGGCTGTTCCAACACCTGCTCGGGAAATCAATGGCCGCGTACGTCGATGATATGCTCGTCAAGAGCCGGGGAGGAGGACAAACACGCGGAGGACCTGGCCGACTGCTTCAAAGTGATGATAAAATATAACCTTCGGCTGAACCCTAAGAAATGTGCGTTCGCCGTTCAAGGTGGCAAGTTCTTGGGCTACATGGTCACCAAACGGGGCATCGAGCCTAATCCGGAGAAAGTACAGGCCATCATCGACATGCAGCCTCCTACCACCGTCAAGGACCTACAACGATTGACTGGTCGTTGGCCGCACTTAGCCGCTTCCTGAGCAAAGCGGCGGATAAGACCGTGCCTTTCTTCGAAGCCATGAAGAAGAAAGAGGATTCGCATGGACTGCCGAATGCCTACAGTCGTTCGAGGAATTGAAACAATACCTTTCAACGCCTCCAGTGCTGTCTACTCCCCAGGTGGGACGAGCCCTTATTCTTGTATCTCGCCGCCTCGGCCAAAGCGGTGAGTTCGGTATTGGTCCGAGAGGAGGACCGAGTCCAGCACCCGGTTTATTACGTAAGCCGCTCGTTGAAAGCCGCCGAGACGCCGGTATACCGCTCTGGAAAAGATTGTGTATGCGTTAATAGTCACCCTGTGCGCAAGCTGGCACCTTATTTCCAAGCCCATACCGTCAAGTTCTGACAGACCAGCCACTCCGGGAGCGTGCTAAGAAACCCCTTGTCCTCCGGCCGACTTGTAAAATGGGCCGTAGAGTTGACTCAGTATGGGATTGAGTACCAACCCCGGCCTTCCATTAAAGGTCAAGCCTTGGCCGACTTCCTAGTCGAATGCACAGCAAGTGAGGAAGAAAAGGAACACGCCTCGGAGAGCCGTCCGGGCGAGTGGTGGGAAATGCATGCAGATGGAGCATCGAGTCGACAGCACTGTGGAGGCGGTGTCATGCTCATCACTCCGGAAGGATTCCGGCTGTATTACGCGTTAAGTTACTCATTCCCGACATCGAATAACGAGGCCGAGTATGAAGCGGTATTAAACGGCCTCCGGCTCGCCAAGGCCTTGGGAGTCGAGCGGCTACGGATTAAAATCGACTCCAGACTAGTATTCGGGCAGATCTCGGGTACGTGTGAAACCAAGAACGCAAGGATGGTATTGTATAAAGAGCGTGCGGTCGAAATGTTAAAGGAGTTCGGGGCTTACGAGATAGAGTACATATCCCGAGCGGACAACGTGGAAGCCGACATATTGTCCAAAATTGCCCTGGAAGAGGTACCGAACCACCTGGTAAAAATTTGCCAGAATGAGGAGTTAAATCGGCCGAGTATTGAAGAGACACCACTGGAAGTCCAGCAAGTAACTATCGAGGAATGGGATCGGGAGAAAAACCCCGAGATGTTTTGGATGGAGGACATCCGGCGATTCAAGGAGACGGGCGAGTTACCGGACGACCCTGGAGTCGCCGCTAGGGTTCGGCGAAAAGCCCCTTCCTTCCAGATCATTGACGGGCAGCTATATAAACGGTCGTTTGGAGGACCCTTATTAAAATGCCTGCTTAGACCTGAGGCCAAGAAAATAATGGACGAAGCCCATAGAGGCATTTGTGCTGCGCACCAGGGCGCCCACACACTCGCTCGGAAGTTGGTCGTTCAAGGATATTATTGGCCGACCATGATGCGAGACTGTATCGAATGGATGTCCAAGTGCGGTGTTTGCCAAGCATTCGCCAGGAAAGACACCCGGCCGGCCACCTTTTACACGCCGGTCACCACTGCTATTCCTTTCGCCAAGTGGGGCATAGACTTGTTGGGTCCGTTGCCCGTCGCCCCGGGGGGTTTGAAATTTTGCGTCGTGGCTATCGATTACTTCACCAAATGGGTCGAGGCAGAACCATTGGCTACCATAACCGAGTACCAATGTCGACGTTTTCTATGGAAAAAGGTAATCTGTCGCTTCGGCCTACCCGAGCATATCGTCAGTGACAACGGGCGACAGTTCGACTGCCAGGCGTTCGCTGCCTTTTGCCGCCGACACGATATCAGGCATACTAAGGTATCGGTGGCATACCCGCAAGCCAATGGACAAGTCGAGAACGTGAATCGAACGCTGGTAGATGGGATCCGGAAGAAGCTTGAAGACATCCGAGGAAATTGGGCGGATGAGCTTGATCGAGTCCTGTGGGCTTATCGCACTACCCAACGGCGAGCAACTGGGGAGAGCCCATTCTCGCTCGCGTACGGCTTCGAGGCCAAAGTCCCGGTCGAAGTGGTCGAGCCCACCCACCGGGTTCGCACCTATTCAGATGAAGAGAATGAAGAAAATCTACGGATCGAGAAAAATTTCCTAGAGGAAAAGAGAGAGAAGCCGCGAGCGCACGAATAGCGGAGTATCAGCAGGCGGTGAAACGATATCGCGACCGGAAGACTCGCCCGCGAACCTTTCAGGTTGGCGACCTTGTGTTACGCGATCGACAAGCCAGTCAGCCCACCGAAGGAGGTAAGTTTGCAGTTAAGTGGGAGGGGCCATACCGTATTGCTGCGGTGGTCCAAGCTGGAACCTACAAGTTGGAAACTATGGAAGGCAAGCCCATAGATCGCATATGGAACGTCACCATCTGAAAAAGTTCTATCAATAGAAAAGGATAGGCCGTGTACAGGCTCCAGGATTCTGAAAAATTTTAATAAAGAGCATGAGTTACGAATAATCGCTCCGGAGACTCCGCGAGTATATATAGAAACAACGGGCACTGACCCTAAACCGTTTCTGAGAAAGTAAAAGCCTAAAGAGTCGCCTCGACTGAGGGGACTCGGCGAGAAAGAGTTAGGAAACAAGGGCCAGACCCTTAGTCGTTTCCGTGAAAAAGCCAAAAGGAGTCGCCTCGACTGAAGAGAGACTCGGCGAGTATATATAGAAACGACGGGGCACTGACCCTAGACCGTTTCTGAGAAAGTAAAACCTAAAGAGTCGCCTCGACTAAGGACTCGGCGAGAAAGAGTTAGGAAACAAGGGCCCAGACCTTAGTCGTTTCCGTGAAAAAGCCAAAAGGAGTCGCCTCGACTGAGAGACTCGGCGAGTATATATAGAAACGACGGGGCACTGACCCTAAACCGTTTCTGAGAAAAGTAAAGCCTAAAGAGTCGCCTTGACTGAGGGACTCGGCGAGAA